>NC_056563.1:3129090-3134492 GCF_013358625.1 Macadamia integrifolia | reverse complement strand
CCCCCCCCCCCTCCATATCTTATTTTTCAATGTAAACTCTATTGTTTTCATTTATTTATGTGTTAAAATTTCATTGCCATTGATTTCATGTTGAAACTTGATAAAGGACTCTGATATTTGAAAAGTCCCCTTCCCTGTTAAAAGTTATTTTTGGTGCTAAAATACCCCTGTTAAAAGATGAAAAGAATGAAAATTTGGTGCAGAAAAGAGAGGAAGAGAATCAAATAGGGGTCCATTTCTATAATGAGAGGGAGATAAAGACTGAAAGAGACAAATGGGGGAAGAAGATGTAGGGGGGGGGGGGGGAGGGTTGTTTTGAGATTGGAGAATTGAGAAGCTTTCATCATCAACATTATTGAACTGCTTTGGAATTTAAATAGGGGGACTTTTGCAGTGCTCACTTGCTCAGTCACCCTTTTTTTTTTATCATTATTTCACAAATGATCAGCCATTTATTAGAACCAAAGAGTATGAAACCTTTTACCCTCTCCACCCCACAAAAAAGGGGAAATAAAAAAAAATAGTAAAAAAGTAAAATAAAATATTTTAAGTAAAGAAAAGAAAAGACCAACAGCGAAAAGCAAGTGAGGATAGGTGATGAAGACTTAAGGAGCACAAACTAAAGGAATAAGGTCTAACTTCTATTTACTTTTCAAAATTCTCATACGTTCTTAAATTTGGTTTTTGTCTCTAATGTCTCGTGCTTGCAATAACTGTCATGTAGCAAGGTCAGGTGGGCTTGAAATTGTGCTTTACAGGATGACCTAAAGTACAAATTTTGTATGTCAAATCCAAGTTTACAGATGTGCAAAACTGAAGAATAAGGGATTTTTCATAGAACTACTTGTGGGACGATTGGACATATAGGGGGTATAACCGATAGATTAGATTTGTTAAAATTTTAATCTGAAATTTGACTTGTGGCTGATTCACAATGTTTCCTTTTCCTTTCTGACATTTAGTTGTTGCATCATTTATTAAATTGATCTTTATAGAATTCAATTGGTGTTAAACATAATCTATACTTATTATATTTATTTGAAAATTTTTATGTTCACAAACAATGTGAACTTTTATTTTGCATATGCATATTCAAGAATATAGAAAATCCAGTGAGTGTGGATATTGAAATTAAGCCTTGTGTCAATATGTTATTTAATTCTGAGCAAGAAACATATGATTTCTATAATTATTATGGAGGATGAATGGGATTAAGTATCAGAAGAGAATGGGCACATAAGAGTCTATAAGATAAGAAAACTATCATTTCAAAGTTATTTGTATGTAATAAATAGGAAAATCAAGAAAAAGACAAGAGAGATGTTTATACTGTCAAGCCTTGAGTGGAGACAAGATCAGATTATCAGGCACAAATGATTATTGCAATTGCAGAAGGTGGAAAGTACTATTGTTGTGAATTTGTTGAAAACATAATCAGATACTTCAGTTACCATGTACCAGTCATATGATGAGATCACAACAGTGTTTTCGAATTACATGTATTTAAAATATTGATTTGGCCGATTATTCCAATATCAAATTGAATGATATGTTCGAGTCCATTAATAGGCATGCAAAAGGAAGACAGAACATTAGGTACACTCAATGAGGTCAAAAAATTACCTTTGAACTAAACCCATGCTCATTAGGAGGTCTCGAGTTCGAACTTCTTGATTTTTTTTAAAAAAAATGAGCACATATGGTCAAGGAGAGAGTTTTAGTGTAGATCCACATTGCTAGGATGTGAGAAGGCATGAGAAAGCTTACCTACACTATTTGTGTGAGGATCTTCTTTCCTAAATTCTAATTTTCTTATCATTATTTTGGCCATCAAAAAACACTAAAAATGAAGAAAACACACTTTTTTGTCCAAATCATTTTTATTTTTTTTCAATATATAAGACCCCAAACATCTATCTAATGTATGAAGAGATTTCTCCTCTAATAGTCTTTCTCTTCAGTGTGGTTGATTCAAATCAGAATCAATTAGAACCATATCAGTTTTAAACCCTTGAGGCCCAATCAAAACTTGGGCTCATTTAGGTAGTTGATCTGTTGTCCCTATGACATTCCTAAACTTGGTAAAGCACACCACACACATCTATCTAATCTATAAATCATGTAGTTAAGCAGGGTTAGGGACTAGAGGTTCATAAGCACAACTCCAATCCCAAAAGGATAGGGCCTAGGTACAGACCAAAGACCAAGCAACTTATACTCATTTTATCCACAGGCTTTTGGATCATCTGCATCAATCAGGCATGTATCTCTTCATGTCATGCTTCATTTTGATTATAAACAGGGTTATGTGGCCAATTCCAACCGTTAGATGTAATTACTCAAAGAAGGGAAGAAAGAACGCTGCCTAATAAGGTATATCTACACCAAGACACAGCAGGTACAAAAAAAGGTGCTGCCCCGTGCTGAAGATGCTCATGTGCAGCCTCCCCTTGGCCACAGTCGCTGGTGTGTACATGTAATATCGGGGTAGCATTCTCTCACCATGAAAAAATTACACAATTTTCAGAACACTCATAGGTGATCATAAAACCCCTCAGAATCCCAGATTCTCAAAATCAACATCAAATCCAAAGATACGAATCAGATGTCAGAAATCAAGAACATAACCAAAGACTAGATCAGATCTATTACCAACCAGAAGTGACTCATTGAAAACTCAAAATCATTCAAGGTGAACAGGATTAACAACAATGCACGATTAGGGAATAGGCACATGTTCGAGTTGACCCCTAAGTTAGATTTGTAATCAAACTGTAACATATCCCATATACAATTCTAACAACCTATTAACAGCCCCATTTTAGCTTGTACCAAAGAAAGAAAATGGGCTAGACCAACCCCATCCCAACTGCCTCAAACAAAGCACCATGAGGCAATCCTGCTTCAAATAGAAAGATTAAACGATGAAAATGGCACCCAATAAGGAAATGTGAAATATGCGAAAAACCATATAAGGTAGATACATGAAAACAAGTCTTTTATAAACTATATACTCCCAGATCATCTTAGTAGCTTATGAGTTGCACGACACAGCGCGCAAAACTCTCACTGGTGAAAGATGAAACAGTTTCTCTAGTCTATAGCTTTATAATGTTATAGAACTTAATTTTTGGGGCCAATGTCTTTGAGGGTGCAGATCTGCTCTTCCCCCATCGCCGACATGACCGTAACCACAAGATCCTTTCCTTCAGCAAAGCCATCTTTGATCTACACAACACCAAAATAAAGAAAATCAACTCACAGGATCACCCAACCTCTCATGTCTATTATAAAAACACAAACTCAGACAAAAAAAAAGACGATGAGAAATGCTACACACCTGGGTGAGCAGATTATCATCAGTTGGAAGCCTCAGATCATCCTTGGTATTACCATTTTCAGTCAAAAGGCTCACCTACAGCGAATGCCAAATCAATTGGATTCCCAAACTAACCGATGACCCAAAATCAGACCACAAAACTCAACAAAGCAACTTACAAAACCATCTTCAGAGATATCAATCAGCTGATAGTCTGTACGATTAACATGGGGAACCTGCAAGAGAAAAAAACAATTAAACAGCCATTCAACTTCTACACCACTATCCACAAAAGCTAGTTACCAAAATAACCCCCCACCCCATGGGGGAAGGGGGACAAGAAAATAATTCAATAAAAAAAAATTATCAGGAAGCTTTATACATCACAGTTGTGGGACGAAGGCACAATATCTTCAAGCTTCTTTCCATTGAAGATATCAATCCCCACAAAGTGACACTTGGCATGACCATGCTTGCCAGTTTTGGAGGTGGAAACTTCGACAACCTGCATTATAAAACATCCACAGAACAGACCAGAAATTGTGCACTGCTGATTAAAAATTTGATCCAACAATTATAAGGCATCAAATGGAAGCCAGTTCATGTTTTCCCCTTTCCTATATTATAAAAGATGCAGCCGCTTCCAATATCAAGTGGCGACATATGAGAGTCATTTAGAGAACATAAAAAACAATGTGACAATAGTAGGAATATGTCAGAAAGCTTTATGCAATAGTGTATATTGTCATCTCATAAGTACCATTAGAAGTTACGGAAGTCTAAAATGCTTTACAGGCCCACAAATGAGCAAAGGTCATACTTTTCAAGATTTAAGATTAGGTTTTTTTTCTCTACATAATTCTACTGTTAATATGTTCGTAATATACCACAGGGGTATTATTGTCAGTATTTGCAGTAGTCATTAGTTTAGTTTTATTATGCTTCTAGTCAGTATCGTCAATGTCTATTATGTTTCTAGTTAGTATAGGTCATGTGTTAGTTTCCTATCAAGTTTTCTACTACATGACAACTATTCAGTCCTTGTGGTACTGTAATCAATTGAGATATATAGGGACAGCCAATTAGATTTAAGGACTGTCAATCCAACTAGCGGCAGTCTCTACTCTCTTCTCTCTTGCTTCCATTGTTATCGCTGGTTTCCTTTTTCAGATATAATCATATGGAATTAGATCTCAGATGATCATTGATGGCAATCATCTCAATCCTTGTTCTGTGAGGCTCTATTGCAAACTCTCTCCTGTGGTGTGCAACCTCTCCTGTCACTAATTGGGAGGTTATGAAGCAGATATTAAAGGAGAAATTTGTCCCTCTTAAGCTTGAGAAGGTGCTCTTCCACAAGATGGTCAACTTCCATCAAGGCAGTAAAAATGTGAATACCTAAAACCATGGAGTTCCACAAATTATTCTCCATATGCAGACTCTAGGATACGGATCAGCAATGGGTATTCAGGTACATCAGTGAGCTGAATACAGAGAACTGGTTAGAACTTGCTAATGGGGATCTTAGATCAGTCAACATGGCAACTGTGCATCTCGTAGGAAGACCATGGCAGCTTAAGGTTAGTATACAGAACACCATCAAAGTGAGACAAGGAGAGTATATGTTTCGGATGTTGCCTCATGCATTGATAGATATGCCTCGACAACAACGGTGATGCAGCAGCGCTCT
The DNA here is from genome assembly GCF_013358625.1 of Macadamia integrifolia. Taxonomy (NCBI): domain Eukaryota; kingdom Viridiplantae; phylum Streptophyta; class Magnoliopsida; order Proteales; family Proteaceae; genus Macadamia; species Macadamia integrifolia. Next base: position 3,129,483 of record NC_056563.1, on the reverse strand, counting down.
GATGGATTGACCCAAACCCGCGCCAGAACCCGGACCAAGACCCATATCCAATTTGGGTTCCAAGTTACTGATTTGGGTTCAAGATCATTAGAATATTCTAGGATTTTATTTTATTTGAGAATATTTGTTATCTTTTATTTTAGGTTATTTTGGAGTAGCTATTAGGTTAGTAAAACTTTCCAATTTTAGTTTTATTGTGTTTCTATTTTATTAGATTTTAAATTAGGAAGTTTCTTTTATGTTAGATTAATTTCCTAGTTGGCAATTCTCCTTTTTAGTCACTCTTCTCCTACTTATGTAAGGCCATGGGCCACAGTAATTTTTGTTGATGAATGAAGAATGAATTGATTTAGAGAGACCCTGCATGGCTGTCTTCTCCCTCGCCCCCCCCCC
>NC_056563.1:3103732-3129070 GCF_013358625.1 Macadamia integrifolia | reverse complement strand
CCCTTATTCTCTCCTCCTCTGCGAGAATCCCCTTCCCCCTTTCTTCTGTGCAATAACTCCCCCTGCCCCCTTTCTTCTCTTCCTTCCTCCTTTCTTTATTGTAACTGCTGAAACCCTGTTCTGGGCAACACTAACAGATTCAGGTAGGCTTCCTCGATTCATCCACAGAGGCCAATTGGACCTGAAATTGGAATCAGATTCATACCCTATGTTCCCTTTCCCCAGTTCCTTCCATCCAGTGAGCAATAAACCTGCAACAGGTTCAGTTCTGAGTTTTTTCGTCTAACCCAATTGCAGAAATTAAAGCTATTTGTTCCCTTGATCTTAGAGCCTGCAATGGATCATACTCAGGGTATTCGAGGTTGCGAATATACGCCTGAAGTTTCAGACCCAACCGATAGGTATTGAAGTTCTCTCCTCTTGTTTCTCTGCTCAACCGTTTCTCCTCTTCTGTCGTGAGGAAGAAGACAACCTTTTCTTCTCACAATTTCTCTAATCCCCTCTTTCTTATTTCTTAATTTCCTTCAATATCCCTTCCCTTCCTCCCATATTCTTCATTGTCCTATTTTTACATCTAATTCCTAATTTACCTTTTCTACTAGAACTCTGTAAACCAGTGATTATGTCTTGATGTTCTAACAAATTACAAGTCTGCCACCCTTATGATCTTCAATCTATTTACAGGATTGCCACTCGATTGTAAACATCAACATATTTACTATTTGCCCCTTAATCACAGTCTTAAGTGCTTAAATCCTTAAGTGGGCCCACAGCCATCCCTCTTGGATCCTTTGGGGCCCACCGGCCCCGCATCATTTGGTATCAGAGCGTATTTTCTATTAATTTATTTACTCCAATGGTTGCTTACACCACCCCCGCATCTGAACTGTGGACTCGGTTACTTCGACAAAATGAAAAAATGTTGAAGATGGCTAGAGCTTTTCAAGAAGAATTGGTTGCTAGTAAGATAGAAAGGGAAACACAAGTTGTTACCCTCCAGGACATTAACACAAGACTTGATGCCCTAGGTCACGTATTCGGAAACCCAGCGGACAGCAAGGTCATGTTACTCATGACATTGTGACGACATCTCGAGAACCGTGCCCCCATCTAGAGACCATTACATCAAGCTTTTCTGTCGATGTTGAAGATGAACAGGACGACCCAATGAAGGATGCTTCCGAAGAACTGATTGATGGCCCAATCACATTTGTGAAGCCCCACCATCCGATTCTGATCAAAATCATATCATTTGTTGACAACCATCAGAAAATCGTGACCGTTGATCATGAGGTGCGTTGGATCTTTACCCCATTGAAGCCATTAATCGAAGATGCTGATCGAGTGGCGTTAATTCTCTCCTCCTATAAAACTCGTGGCCGAGTTTTTCTAAACAACAGGGGAGTTGATGTAGCAGCACTTCGATGGATCGACCCAAACCCACTCCAGAACCCAGATCAAGACTCAAATTCAATTTGGGTTGCAAGTTACTGATTTGGGTTCAAGATCATTAGAATATTCTAGGATTTTATTTTATTTGAGAATATTTGTTATCTTTTATTTTAGGTTATTTTGGAGTAGCTATTAGGTAAGTAGAACTTTCCAATTTTAGTTTTATTGTGTTTCTATTTTATTATATTTTAAATCAGGAAGTTTCTTTTATGTTAGATTAATTTCCTAGTTGGCACTTCTTTTTTTTAGTAACTCTTCTCCTACTTATGTAAGGCCATGGGCCACAGTAATTTTAGTTGATGAATGAAGAATGAATTGATCTAGAGAGACCCTGCGTGGCTGTCTTCCCCCCCCCCCCCCCTTTCTTCCTTATTCTCTCCTCCTCTGCAAGAATCCCCTTCCCCCCTTCTTCTGTGCAATAACTCCCCCTGCTCCCTTCTCTTCCTTCCTCCTTTCTTTATTGTAACTGCTGAAACCCTATTCTGGGCGACACTAACAGGTTCAGGTAGGCTTCCTTGATTCATCAACAGAGGCCGATTGGACCTGAAATTGGAATCAGATTCATACCCTATGTTCCCCTTCCCCAGTTCCTTCCATCCAGCGAGCAATAAACCTGCAACAGGTTCAGTTCTGAGTTTTTTCTATCTAACCCAGTTGCAGAAATTAAAGCTATTTGTTCCCTTGATCTTAGAGCCTGCAATGGATCATACTTAGGGTGTTCGAGGTTGCGAATATACGCCTGAAGTTTCAGACCCAACTGATAGGCATTGAAGTTCTCTCCTCTTGTTTCTCTGCTCAACCGTTTCTCCTCTTCTGTCGTGAGGAAGAAGACAACCTTTTCTTCTCACGATTTCTCTAATCCCCTCTTTCTTATTTCTTAATTTCCTTCAATACCCCTTCCCTTCCTCCCATATTCTTCATTGTCCTATTTTTACATCTAATTCCTAATTTACCTTTTCTCCTAGAACTTTGTAAATCAGTGATTATGTCTTGAAGTTCTAACAAATTACAAGTCTGCCACCCTTATGATCTTAAATCTATTTACAGGATTGCCACTCAATTGTAAACATCAACATATTTACTGTTTTGCCCCCTAATCTTAGTCTTAAGTGCTTAAATCCTTAAGTGGGCCCACAGCCATCCCTATTGGATCCTTTGGGGCCCACCGGCCCGCATCAAACAGCTTCCTCATTCCCTAGTTATAATCAAACCTAGTCTTCCTATTCATGGAGCTCCAATTTGATCGTCTTCCCTGTGATATGTGACACATCAGTGTCAAGTTCACTATAAGGGCATCTTGGGCTTGCAACCTAACTCGAAGTCAAGTTTTTCTAAGAGCAGGAGAGCTGATGCAGTTGCAAGTCTAGACTGCCTCAATACGGGGTTCGTAGGGTTTTGTTCACCAGTTTGGGGGTTATTTTTTGTCATTTTCTATTTATATTATGTTATCCATTAGCATTCATTGGATTAAGTCATAGAGTTGAGTTTGATTAATACCAAACGATTAGTAATGGTTGAGTCTACAATGCAAGATTAGGTTGGCTTGGATCGGTCCAAGTTTAACACCAGTTTCTGGTTCATACTAGTCCTATTTTCCAGAGTGGTTCATCTAGAATTCTACGAATCATAGGGTTTGTTAAGGAGTCTTATTTCTTTCTTCTCCTTATTAATAAATTGAAATAACTGGACTGGACTAGGTTGCTATAAATCCAGTCTATTTCAGTCTCTTTTACTTGGGATATTAGGTGGTTGAATTACTTCAGGAAACTCCCAATGCAGCCTGAGATTAAGGAGTTATTTAATTTATTACTTTCTTTATTATATGCCTGTTGTAATCAGTGAGGAACACCTCCAAGACAGGTTATCGATTGGAAGAAGGTTCCTTCTTAGCTTAAGTTATTCCCTTATCTATTTTAATTGGATTGATCAGAATAGGACCTTCCTCTACTAGCTGATCGATGTGGAGGTGTTTTAGACTTTTTTTTTGTCAGTTTTATAAATATTGCAAAGGCCTAACAGCTCGAGAACGAATTTGATGAATGGATTAAGAATTAGTTAGTTTGTTATTGAAATAGAGATTGTCTCTTCTCTCTCCTCTTTTCCCATGGTTTCACCTCTCTCCCCCCTAGTATCCTCACTCGTCTTTCTTATAAAGTACTGTTCATAGTCTCACAACAGCCCTTTATCTTCTCTATTTTTTTCTCTTATTCTCTTTATTACGAAAAGGAAACGAAAGATGAAACATAAATCATGGATCAACTAAGCCCTCTTGGGGGCTTTGCTTAAGAATAAGAAAGAGGAATCTCATGTAAATACCAGGGAATAAGGTTTGATCTTATTCATGGGGATTCCATAAATATCCCATTCCAAAAATAGAAAGTTCAAAACAATTGGATTCCACCACAAACATACCCTTCACTTTAATTTGCATCAACTTGGTATCAAAGCCAAGCCTAGTAGTAGATACCACAGATCCTACCCTTCCTACCCACTTGTTTGTTATCCACCGACAACTTCAAGCCATGCAAGAGAATTTACGAAAGGTTGAAGTGAATCTTGAAGAAACTTGGCGATAATGCAAGGAATTTAAGAACCAATTGCTGATCACATCCGATTAAATGGAATTCCTTTGACAAATCAATCTCACTCGTTAAGCAATGTGTGGAAGATCCAAAAGATAGTTAATCAAGGAAACCTCTGACAATGAATACCCTCAAGAAGAGTCAATGAACAGAATCAAAGGATAAATTGATTGATGATTTGATTGACGATCAAGAGTCTCCTATGGAAGATTACGTTGAAAAGGAGAAAATCACGATCGACCCTATAAAGACAAGTATGTGGAATTTATTCCTTCACACCAAATATTCACTTTCTAAATTCTGATGGTCAATGATTATGTCCGTGTTATTCGAGAGAAGCGCTGGATAATCGAATCAAGGTAGCTGATAGTCGAAGTTGATGTCGATTGAGTGGTGATGACTCTCTCATTTGCAAAACTCAAGGGCAAGTTTTTTCAAACAAGGAGAAAATAATGCAGTTTCAGTACAACATTAGGGCCCATTTTATATTACTTGGTTATGGGCTTTTATTTTAGAAGTTTTTATTGTAATATGCTAATAGTTAAATTATGAAGCCCAAATTTAGGTCCATAGGAGTACACGAAATTAGTATTTTAATTTGGTCGTGAGTGCATAGGAGTCACAGCGTCGCCTAAACGTTTTTACAATTATGAGTTAGAGTTAACAGTGGAGCCCATTAGCCATTAGTTAAGAAATTATCTAGTTAGATAAAGTTATCCTGTTTGTGGGAGCCAGTTTGGAGGAGATAATGTTAGTTTCGAGTTAGTTTAGGACTTTTCCCAAAGTATCTACGTATGAAAGAGTATTTCTTTGTTATTAAATTATTTAGTTAGTTAGGGACTCCTCCAATAGTGGCCAACGATTGGGGGGGGGGGGGAGAGAGAGAGAGAGAGAGAATCCATCTTTGATTTTCTTTTATTTTTAAAGCTTTAACATGACAACCCTACAACTTGATTAATGGATCGATTTGCTTTGTTTCGGAAGTGAGGCGTTGCCTCTCCCTTCTTCCTTCTTTCCAATGTAGTACTGAATTTGAGTAATCAAAACAGTTCCAAAATAGGACTTTTTTTCAGAGTAATCCAGTTTAGGGAGATTCATAATAGCAGGAAATCAACACTTCATAATAAGGTATAACTTAAATTGAGTCCAATAAACATAGGGCAGAATACTTGCTGAAAATATGAGATCGATCCACTGGTTGGATCAGAAAATAGGGGTCAAATTTGTAGATCTAGGAGAAGGGTATTTCAGTCGATATACAAATCAGACTAATAATCAGAGGATAGAATAATATAGCCCAATCGAACTTGATCATGCACCGAAATATCAGCAAGAGAGCAACACAAATCAACTAGAACAGCAATCGATTTAGTAAATAGAAATAGCAAAATTTCAAATCTGGACAATACGGACAGAATTGGAAAACTGAAATTAATCAAAATCAGCAGGTCTGATCTGAGACATTTCTTGATAAGAGTTTCCCTTACGAAAATACTTAAAAATTGAGAGTGACCTGAGGATCAGTTTGCTAAATCTCAAAAGAGTGTTGCATATGATCTTCTAGAAGTAAGTTCTAGTTGCAGAAAATTCCAGTACTGAATTTACTTGTCACATGGCAATCAGAAGATAGAATAAGAATCAAAAGTCCAGTAGTAATATAGTAGCTTCAGAACATGAACAAACAGAAATTAAACACACCTGGATTTCATACCACACACAAGGGGTTCCTTCATCAAACACAAGGAGCTCCTCAATGGAGAAGAGTGCAGCAAAATCAGAAACTTTGTTTATCAAATTTGTATACAATGCTAGGCATTCTTACAAACTTATAAAAAAAAATAAAAAATAGAATTAGACACTAAAAAGGAAAGGCCTAACTCAATCCTTGAGTAATTGGGAAACCTAAACTGAATAGGAAATTGAAATACTAATTGGGAAATCTAAACTGATTAGGAAGCTGCATACTAAAGGAAACTAATTCAAAACAATGAAACATAGTCAACTTTAAGTCCCAACATGCCTATGACTCAAGTTTGATTTGCAATTAAGTAAAGATAAGATTTAGAGTTGGAATGGAAGATCCCACGCCTATAACTCAGCTAAAATAGCATATGCTGATGTGGATTCCACTAACTAATAGCTAAAGAAATAAACTACCTAATAAGGGAAATCCTGTATGTAGACTTACTACCCATGGTAGAAAGTGGCCTATTACATTAAAACCCCCATGGACCAAAGCCCCAACATGTATACACAACCCAACCCTAGGCTTATTCCTAATAAAACAAGTCCATTTCGGTGACGAATCTGCATCACTCTCCTCTCTTGTCGTTCTTCTAAAGTACTGCTCACAGTACCAAAAGAGCCCCTTATCTTCTCTTACTTCTCTTATCTCTCTCATGCGTTCATTGAAAGAGAGTTGAATATGGAATGAATGGTTTTGAGGTTACATCCATTGCTGTCAGAGTCAAAAGAAAAATCAACCACCGACTCTTCCTCTGCTGCTCCTGAATACTCTCCTCATATCAGGTGCATTCTACCCTTCTCTTCTCCCTTTTTCTTCTTGAATCTCATTTTTCTTCTTCCTTCTTTCTAATAACTTGTTCAGGCATTACTGCTGGTTCAACAAGAGAAAAGTCTGTCTTTCTGGATTTCACTTTTAGCCTCGAACACAGGAGTTTGAATCAACACTTAGGAGCAATCAAAACCAGAGAACTTTGACCCCAAATACTTACCCCACTTGAGAATCAAAACCATAATAAGACCTGGTTTCTGAACCACTGCCAAAATCTGTTCAGCTATTTACTATCAACAAACTACCTGATTATTGGGATATATACATGCGGATCCATGTGGCCGACCTCATTTAGTTGGGATAAGGCTGAGTTGTGTTGAAACTACCTGATTATTGGGTCTGCTATTGGGTGTTTCTAAGAAAACTAGGTGTTATGAATTAGTGCCTGAAATTTCAGGTTGAACAGAGTTAAGTTGACTGAGTTATATCACTTGAAACCAGCATAGATCTCCACTGCTTCATTGCTCTATCAAAGGTTGAAGAAGTTATAATCTTTAAATTACAAGGAAGAACAGATTCTTTGGTATTTGTAAAATCCCCTTTGCTTTCATAATTCAAATGCGTTCTTATCCATACTTGTTAAATTTTCATAACACCCCTCCACTTCAAAATTTATTTCCAATTAAGTCCAAATTCTGTTTTCTTCATATTCAAGGCCTATACTTCAATTTATAGACAGTTTTGCCACTAAACTCTATATTGAGCTATCTACTATTCTTATGGGCCCATCGCAACCCCAAAGCAGGGTTTGTGATCTGGGATTGCATCAAAGTCTATTTCCTTTAAGTCAGCATAAAAGAGTAATTAGGAGTCCTTAAGACATTTAAAAGGTTATGTACATGTAAAAACCCACCAGTTAAGCATGATTTGGATACTAGAATTGAATTTTTTCAAGAGTTTTGGAACTGTGCATATGGGATTGGCATCCCACACCTGATTTCTTCCATCTTCCTTTGATCTTCTTTTAATAGGTTTGATCTTTCTTCATTCTTCTTCTTTGTTGTTCTCATTTTTCAAATCTGATATTTACTTCTCTGGTTTTTCTTATTATCTTTTCTCTTAATGTATCAATTTCTACTTCTGATTATATCTATCTGCTGAAACTGAATTTCTTCTTGCAAATCTGAGTTTTCAGTGTTCTAGAAGAGCAGTTTCAGATTTGAATCTTAGATCTGATCTTCCATTACTAGGACATATCTCAAGTTCTCCAAACATTCTTCTACTCCAGTCCAACAATTCTATCGATTCAACTTTGATTCTAGACTGTTAGCAGTTTTTCTTTCCCACCCAATCCCAGTTGAGTAGTTGGTATTTCTCATTGACACCCAACCAAATTTCTTACTGCAGCTACTATGAACTTATACAAGCCTGTAGCCAGCCAATAAGTGAAAGGTCCACTAAGAACAAGGACGATATAATAGCAAGATATTCAATTGAAATCCTTAATTACAACATGTCTTAGATAGTGAAGTGACCAATTTGGGTATCCAGACCTTATATGAGCTGATCTAGATTATACAATGATCAAACTGCCCAAAATAGTGAATCGAAAGTTCTCTAATATGTGGTAAAACAATGCAAAATAGATAGGTACTAATCCTAAATGGAACATTCATTATCAGTAAAAATCCCCAGGTCGTACATGACAAAAGATCTTCAGCCAAGTCCCTTTTAAAATTGAATATTTTCAATATGTTAAGGGAAATGGGCAATAAAAGGTATGTCAAGAAAAATTTTCATAGCAAAAGAGATGAATTTAATGCAAAAATATTCCACCCATGACATCAATTAACGATCGACCCCATAAGGAGGTCCAATATACAAGAGAATTTAGGCAAGGAAACTAAAATCCCTGTGATCTTGAAGATAAACGCAACCAGCAAGAGAGATTACCCAACCTATGAAAAGCAGAAAAACACCACTCAAACGGAACCCACATAAAATACAGCATTAAATACTAAAAGGATTGACGCAATCATTAGGAAGACAAACAAGCACAGAACCCACATAGAAAAGTTAAGTGAAAAGGGGGGAAATGCAAACTTGAAGATGAAACAAGGGATAAGAGAGAACATGGATAAATATCTTGCAAAACCATTGATGAAACAAGAACCAATACAACAACAAAACCCATAATTCGAAAGGAAACCACATCAGATTGACCTTTAAATATTAGAATCGTGAAGGACCAAAGAAACAACAGCGATCTTTCCACAAACAGATGAAGCCCAAATCACCATCAACTTCAAGAAAACAATTCAAAGCATAAGAAAAGAGAGACAGAAAAGATTCGGATAGTGATGGATTGACCATTAATACCTTGCAGGGTCTGGCCTTAATGACAATGTAACCGTTCTTGCGGATGGTACCAGCCTGCTGAGGGTAAGTCTTTGACGCCCCAGCGTCGGCCTTAGACTCGAAGTGATGCTCCTCGTCCGACATCGTTCACTCTCTTTCCTTCTCTCACTCACACAGACCACTCTTTCTTCTTCTGCTATTCAAAGCTGAAAGAAGGAAAGAAGGGGAACAAAAGAACCGGAATTTTCTCCCTTCCTCTTGTATATCGCTATCTTCCGCGTTCCTTTTCAAAGCTTTGGTCCATTTTTATCCATTCAGTCTCTCACACACGCACGAACGCGCACACATAAACATGCACACGCGCACACATAAACATGCACACACGCACCGCTCTTTTGCTCTATCAGACGGTCGGACCTATCCCCGTAACCCTTGGATCAAAGATCGTATATCTTCCAACTGAAGGTGCTCGAGATGCTTCAGGTACGGCATCTTGGCGTCTTGGCATCTTTGTTTTTCTATTTTAGAATTCCCCTTCACACTTTTTTATATTATAGATGGAAAAATGGTTTATGTGTGTGAGTGTGGTTCTTGTGCCTAGACACATTGAGATGAAATGATCCGTCCACCTCATGAAATGAAAAATGATGTCCATGTTGATGCTTCATTGAGCGTTCTCATTGACTATCATGCACACACAGGAATCGCAATCCTCCATAGGAAACACTTATCTATATTATGTGTGTGTATATATATATATATACTGATAAGAATACTCGTGCAAATGCACTGGTCTTATATTGGGAGGAGAGAGAGAGCTAAAAACTGTTGATAATCAAAAGTACTACAAGCAAGGGTAGTAGTATATGGAAAACATAAAGGTTGTCAAGCATAGCCGAAGATAGAATAAATATAAAATAATATACAAACAGTTGGCAACAAAAAATCATTTTTATATAAGTCTAAAACTGACGTAACTACTTACTCAAATGGTTACAAGTGTAAAAGTTTTTGGGATTGAACTGGAGGCTTTAGTTTAATTTTATAGGAAAAAAAATTTATAGTCAAAACTCAAAAGTGGTACTCTGCCCCAACTTGGAAAGCTTGTAGCTCTTCAGTAGCAATGTGGCATAGTAATTGTTAGGATAAATGGTTTTTTTTTTTAATACTTACAAATAAGGTGGTATATACTCCTAGGACGACCTTCAAATTTTTCTTGCAAACTTGGAAATATGTTCTAATGATCTCTTCCCATTTGCAATATCTCTCAAGTTCCCCATGAAGCATAGATTAGTGGTAGAACAGGTCAGAGTCCAGAACAATCCACAAATAGAAAGAAATAGAAAAGGCAAAATCAAACATGTAAATCCATAATAGGTGTATGAGCCAATGTAAGGTGTTTGACCATCAAGATAGAAACTTATAAAGCCTACATTGAGGAGTAAGATTTAAGAGCTTTGAATACCCAATGTCCAATTTTAAAAGGTTAAAGAAGAGTTATACCTAATGAGGGTAAAAATGCCACTCCTTGGCAGAGCCGACCCCATAGCTCATCCTTGGCCGAGCCGATCATCTAGGTCATCCCTGTGAAACCTGACCCCTTGGGTCATCCTTGATCAAGCCGACCCCATGGCATGCTCCCTAAGGAGTCTGATCCGATTCCAACGATTGTGGGGACAATCCCGAGGATCGCTTATTACCAGCTCAACAGATCTTATCGCCAACTCAACAAATCTTATTGCTAGGAGATAACCCAACAAATAAAGTAACAGTTACCTAGTGGGACTCTTCCAAGAGTTATCCTAACAAGAGTGAACTACTTGTCAAAATATGATCTCCTCAACCACTTCTCTTCATTCATTGCCTATAAATATCAAGATAAGCCCTCAAAAAGGGGGATGAATCATTTTCATAAGAAACTCTCTTGAATAACTGTTGTGGAAGAAATCTAACTTAGGCATCGGAGGGTCCCCCGTCGGGTCATCCTAACTCTCCTTTGTTTGCTCTTCTATGTAGGTCTAGCGTGGAGTATCGAGTCTTACAAGAAAAATCGTCCGGTCAATTTTTACCGCATCAAATTGGCCTAAACATATGTATCTAAAATAATGTCCTAACCATTCATCATCTAAGAATTTAAATACATAGGCCACGTAATTAAAATTAAATAAATAAATAACTGAAAATAAACACCCCTCGCAATTAAAAAAAATACTGAATAAAAATAAAGTAAAAGAAAAGGGGTAAAGCTAGAGAGAGAGTCACAAGTAGGTTTCTTTACTTAGCCCGAGGGATGCATTATAATATAAGCTTCCCTACTTGTCCAGAGAGTCACTCTTACGAGGGTTGCTCTATTTGGCTTTAGGGAAAGGGAGGTAATTAAAATAAAAACAATAAAATAATGGTTCTATGGCTAGGAAGGGCAAAACCAACACATACACTAGCCATGAACCTTAGGGGAAAGGGGAAGCAATATTATAATGACTGAAATTAAAATCCTAAATTAAGAAAGAAAGGGTAGTCAGAAGAGGGAATGAGAGGGGGGAGAGAAGACTAGCCTACCTACCTGAATCAATGCTTGAACTTGAAATCTTAGGTGATTTGAGATACTGCTAACCCTAAAAATCAGATCTGGAATGAACCAAATTTGAAATTTCTAGGCCTGGAGAAAACAAATCTTGAAAAAAAAAAAAAAACTGATCTTGAAAAAAAGAGATGCGCCACGGCTCATGATCTTGTCGCCTATATCTAAGCCTAGAACTATAACTTTAAAAATTACAACTCAATTGCATAAATCATAAGCATAAAAGGCTGGATAAAAATAAAAGAGTGCTTGCATTAATTGAAATAAAAAGCTATTACAAAAGTGATTAAAGAAAAAAAATAAAGAATAACTAAAACTAAAGAGAGTGAGAGAGGGAGTGAGAGAGGGAGAGAGGGAGAGAGAGAGCAACTAAAAAAAACCCTAGAAGAAGAATGAAATGTCCTCCCTCCTCTTACAAGAGTTGTATTTATAGGGAATGGGGAGGTAGGGTAACAAATTTATCTTTCCTAAAAGGACGAAAACTATAATTGGTAGGTGAGATCTTTTGAGACCAAAAGTGTTAAGGTGGAGGAGAGAGAATAGAGAATAGAGAAATAAACTTAGAGAAATTTCTTATAATTATTTTGCTTATTTTTTTTAATTTATTTTTCTCTTCTTTTTCTCCCTTTTTTTTTTCTTTTTTTTTCTTCTAATTTGATGTGGAGATCCCCTCCATGCCCTTGGTGCTTTAAGTGAGTGAAAAGCAAGAAATCTTCTATGAGATTCAAACTTGAGACCTCCTAGTGAGTAAGAGAATTTCGCACACCATAGCTCACTAATTACACTAGGTAGTTGTTGTTGGAGAGATATGACGCCGATAATGTTTAAGACTTTTAAAATACAAAACCTACAAAAAGAGAGTAAAACCCAAGGTAGCTCCATTCTAAATATGTAAAATGCATGTTTTCTTATCCTAGATTTCATACATAAATGTGTTCATCACAAACCAATGTACTCCAAGATGATTGTCTAGGACCTCTTAGAAATCACCATCCTTATTGTTAACTAATTCCAGAGCTCCTCTACTTCCTTTGATGCGATGCAGCCCCAAGAAATCGAGCAACCTCACCACAACTGAGCAAAACTTCATAGGCCAACCAATCCATAGCCGAGCATCACGCAACCGAGTAACTCGTATTGCATATAGTTAGTTGTCACGATGAATGATATAATTGTCCCTGCTTCTCTCTCTTTTTGTACGAAAAAAAGAAGCATTTTAGAGCAGCTACACTAGAGCGGAATTTTCACATCCAACTGCTCTACGGTCAGGCACATCAAAGCTGACCAATCCAAACCAGCAACCACTCTACGAGCCCATCAAAATCGAGCCCCTCCGAGCACTTAGCCCATTAGCTCGGATGCTACGACTCAACTCTCTCTTGTAGCCAGGAAAAGCTCAAGCAAAGCATATGATGCTAAGAAGCACAAAACCGCTCACCTCGCACCTATGGGAAAGACTTTTCTCCCACTTTTCTCTTTTATATTTTCTCTCTTTGGGTGCTTCAAACTTTGTCTCAATTAATGATTAGATTGTGATGGGCTATACTTACTTTGTTTTTCTCTCTTTTCATTTGATTGTGATGGGCTACACTTTGTCTCTTTGGGTGTTTGTGTTGGATACTTTGATTACGCCTAAAATTGCTTACAAAAACAATAGCGTTCACTGGAGCATAACAAGGCCAGAGATCATTTTTGCACTCTAAAGTGATTTACAAGACTGGTCCTCTGAGATCGCAGGTTGACAAGCCCATATGATATTACCGTCTCAAAGTTGCAGATCCAAACCCGCATCGAAACAAAGAAGGGGGAGCAAGCAAGACCCAGCTATACAGAGAGTAGAGCTAAAATCTGGAATGTAAAGTGCATGTGAACTTTCTCCAATTATACCAAGCACTCCGCACTGCTTGACACACTCCACAGCCCCCCACCTCATATGATAGTGACCTTACAGTGAAGTCTTAAATCTTTCCATACTTTGCTCTGCACTAGGCCCCTTATTCGGCGCAATTGGGGCTGCTCAGCCTGTGCCGGAAGTGAAAGCGACATTAATTTTTAGAAGGGAGGTCACCCACACCTCACTCTATTTAAAACCATTTGTCATTGCTCTTTTTTCATTCATTCATAAATATTATATAATTTATACTCATGCACTTGCTTAAGTGGTGGGCCAAACATACAGGGGCCAAGACGAGTTTGGGGAAGGAAGGGAATCATGTGAATCACCTATCTAAGAGCTGGCCCCATAAACCCAAATTAAAATATACATTGGGCTCATTACCGAGCATTCCGCATCCAAGCTTGCCGAGCGAAGCATAATACAATTGAACTGACCAGCTCACCATTATGGATGAACAGATTAGCTCTTTCACATTATAGCTAAACAGACCAGCTTACCGATCACATTACAGTCGAGCAGACTAGGCTACCAGCATACCATCCCAAGGCTGAACGAATCACAGTCGAGCCGACTAGCACCCAGGGGAAATCATCTCAAAGTTGACCATGTTGCAGCCGTATACCACAAGTCCGAGCTCCGGATCGACACCTCACAAGCCCGAGCCCCGGCTAGGTACCTCACAAGCCCGAGCTCCGGCTCGGCATCGCAAGCCCTTATCATTAAGGCAAAAACATGCAAGCCCTTATCTTTAAAGCAAACACATGAAAACCCTTATCTTTAAGGCAAAAACGTGCAAACCCTTATTTTTAAGACAAACACATGAAAGCCCTTATCTTTAAGGTAGATACATGGAAGCCCTTACATCTAAGCCAAAAAAGAAAGGAAAAAAAAATCCCTTTAAGCGAAATGCTAAAGCAAAAGCTGCGCTCATTACTAAAAGAAACATGCGGCACCTGCCCCCCACCAAAGGAAGGTGAGGGACGACCTCGGCTCAGTCCAAAGAGATCGTACCTCTCCAAGCAAGAACAATATTATCTCTACTAAAGCCTGAGCTCCGACTCCGCACCTCAAGCCGTTACGCATTAAGGCAAGCAAGCCCGAGCCTAGGCTCGGCACCTTAAGCCCTTAGGCATTAAGGCATGCGAGCTCGAGCCTCGGCTCGTCACCTCAAGCCCTTAAGCATTGAGGCACACAAGTGTGAGCCTCAGCTTGGCTCCTTAAGCCCTTATGCATTAAGGCATGCAAGCCCGAGCCTTGGCTCGGCACCTCAAGACTTTACACACTAAGGCACACAAGCCCAAGTCTCAACTCAACACCTCAAAATTGAGCTTTAGCTCGAACAAAGACCTTACGATCTAAGGAAGGAAAGACTGACCTAGTGGGTCTTTAGTGGTCGATAGTCGAAGACCCAACCTCGAAGGTTAGTACGAAAAGACAACTATAAAAAATCAAAAGTAAATAAAGATGTCTTCACTAAACTGAAGATCCATAACCTGATCCAAGCACATAATCCTTGCTTATTGAACTCTTACAGTTCGACCTATGGACCTCGACCTGAAGGAGTGGGGGGCTTATGATGAGGGTAAAAATGCCACTCCTTGGTAGAGCCGACCCCATAGCTCATCCTTGGCCGAGCTGACCCCATGGCTCATCATTGGCCAAGCTGATTCTTTGGCTCATCCTTGGCCGAGCCGATCATCCAAGTCATCCCTGTGAAACCCGACCCCTTGGGTCATCCTTGGTTGAGCGCTCATCCTTGGCCGAGTAGACTCCATGGCTCATCCTTGGCCTAGCCAACCCCATAGCTCATCCTTAGCCGACCCGACCCCATGGCTTGCTCCCTAAGGAGTATGATCCGATCCCAATGATTGTGGGGACAATCCGAAGGATCACTTATTGCCAGCTCAGCAGATCTTATTGCCAACTCAGCAAATCTTATTACTAGGAGATATCCCAACAAATAAGGGAACAGTTACCTAGTGGGAATCTTCCAAGAGTTATTCTAACAAGAGTGAATTACTTGCCAAAATAGGACTCTCCTCAACTGCCTTTCTTCATTCATTGCCTATAAACATCAAGGTAAGCCCTCAAAAAGGGGGATGCATCATTTTCATAAGAAACTCTCTTGAATAACTGTTGTGGAAGAAATCTGACTTAGTTATTGGAGTGTCACCCGTCGAGTCAGCCCGGCTCTCCTTTGTCTGCTCTTCTGTGCAGGTCTAGCGTGGAGTACCAACTCTTGCAAGAAAAATCGCCCAGTCAATTTTTACCGCATCAATACCACATGTGGTCATGGAATTCAATTTTGGATAAATGCGTGATGATGGTAGACTTGCAATGTTACATATCCTTCTTTTCAAATTGTTCCACTGGAAACAAAACTATTGATAAAAATCAATGCAGATATATTCTCCTGTAAAACAACAAAACCAGAAAACCATGGGTTAGAATTGATTCAATTTCTTTGCCATCACAATAAATAACATGTCACAAAATACTAAAGTTTAAATAAGAAGGTTGACATAATCTTGAAGGAGCATGATATAGCTTTGTTAGCAATTATATTTGCAGCTAAAAAGTTGAACCCAAAACGCCATTTGAGGATTTTCCTTCAACTAAAATTACATCTAAAGCAAAACTGCAAATATCACCAAAAAAAAAAAAATTTTAAATCAGACCCGGGTTAAGCTGATAGAAGTTGTTCCCCAATTGGCACAAATCCAAACAAAGTGTCAAAGTGAATAGATGCTGACACCTTGTTAGCTGCCACATACAAGAAAATCTTTCTATAACCATATGGCTTAAGTAGGTTTCAAGAAACTTCCAACTGAACTTCCAGGTCAAATTCTCAAACTGAAGGAAAATACATCAATGGCTATTAAGAATGGCCTAGATCTCTTAAATGTTCCATACAAGGCATGCAACCAAATTAAAGATGGATAATATCTTAGAAAACTATAATTTTATAAGATCAAATGAGAAACATATGAGTTGACATTTATCATTGAATTAATATGTAGATAGGTTAATTACTCTAGTTGGAAGGGGCTGACTTGTGAGATCCGATTCAACTTATTTCTCATCTTATAGATTGTTCTGTAAGAATAGTCTCGTTAAGAAGTTGGGTTTGAGAAACCAAAAGAAAATTACAAATTTCAATCGTCAGACACAGTCAGATGGGTAGCATCCTTTGTATTTGTTACGTCCACTGTCAAAGTAGAGACTGACATCTAAGAAATCTAAAAAATCTTAGGCTCCGTTTGGTTGCAATGGGAATATAAAGGGAAGGAAAGTGAAATTTTCATACTTTAAAAAGAAATGTTTATAATCATTTCTCTATATGATTGTATAAACTACTTAATTTTTTTAATCAAATGATATATTTTTTATGTAATTTTTATTTTACATATTATAGCAAAGGGTTTTGAATGCAAAGTAAAGTGAAATTTTAGAACCAAATATGGAATGGTTTGAAGTTAATGTTAAAGTCACATAGGTAATGATTACATATATTTTCTTTTTAAGTATGAAAATTTCACTTCTCTTCCCTTTAATTTCCCTTACAATCAAACATAGCCTCAATGAATTCACTAGAAAATCCGTGAACCATAGCAACACGGAAATTTGTATCCTAAGCAATGGGAGATGAGAAATCAATGTTGCTTATGTTATTTAATGACAATTGAAATTTAAATATTGGGTGACTTGTTTTGCCTATTTGGTGTTAAAATTGGGTGCATGAAACGTCATAATAAAGAGAGAAAGAACACAGCTGTGTCTAGGTGTAGGGAGTGCCAGATGGACATTTTTCCTTTCCGCTTTAATAAATTAGAAGGCTGCAAGTCCCTGATCATTTTCAGTCATATTGTTCCCTTTAGCACTGAGGACGATAAAACTTTCACTGTCCTCTAACTCATAACATCACAATCCTTCCAACAAGCATGATCAACTTCGAGGAATTAAGACAATAATCTTCGATTCTTACTGCTCAACAATTAGTTAATAAACACTCCTAGCTATATCATAGTGGTTTTGAAGATCATGTCATGGAAGAGGTTTGGATGCAAATAATTTCATACTTAGGCTTTTTTAAATAGCTTTAGGAAAGATGGATGGCTCTCGGAAGTAGAGATGTTGTTTAAAGATATGTTGTGGAGGGGCTTACCACCTGACTCTATTAACTATTCTTCACTTATGGATAGCTTGTTCAAGGTAGGAAAGGAGTTTACTGTTCTTAAAATTTCTCAAGAAATTACTAAAAAACTGTTTTCTTGGTGTACATTGTCTACATCAATGGTCTCTTAAGGCTTGACAAATCTGTAGAAGCACAATGAACATATACCGGAATAAGACAAATGGGCTAAGCTCCTGACTGTGCTACATTTAACATCATGATCAATGCATACTGCAAAGAGGAAAACATAATGAAAGGTTTCCAACTTTGGAATGAGACGAATAGTTATGGGTTAGAGCCTATTCCATGACTTGTAACTAACCTATAAGAAAATTCTGCAGTGTGGGTTAAAATTCAATTATAGTATACATTATTTCTCCCTAGTCCATAGGGTGGATTCAAGAATTGATTACTCATTATATAGGGGCATAATGAGTATACTGTTATCTCATGCACATTTGCAACTGACTCTTTCTGAACAAGCATTCATATAGAGCTTGGTTTTTTAAGGCATACATACAATGTCAAAGATCATAAGCGACAACGTACATGCTTAAAGATTCAATTGGTAAACCAAGACCATGCATTGTTTGAAGGAAATAAGAAGCAGAAATCTGAGCTGTTGGATAAGCTTTTTCTAACTAAAGCTTAAAATAGAAATCTAGCAAATTTGAAGAAATAGTTTCAATACAGAGAATTTAAAAAAAAATAAAAATAGAATGAGGTAAGACAATTACTGCTGAGGTAAGTAAAAATTAGAAGTGAATAGATAAATAGGAGGAAAAATGGCTACTGATTTCTCAATGACAAACCTTAACCAAAACCAGAATTATTACTCTAAAACTGTAAGTAAAGACTTCATTTTCCTAAAACATCTGGACTTCTAACTTGCTAAGACTAACCTAAACATAACCTGACTTAGAGATCAAATGTGAAGCTAGATAGACTCCTATAATTAACCAGTGTCTGGACGCACTTGACTTCTCCATAAATTTAAGAAAAAAATAATTGCATAATTCTAAACCTGGCTTTTTGGAACCAGCAACCTGGACTTTAGGTTCCAAATTACTTGGATCAATTTTTATGGACTCACTCAAGACTCATTGCATCATTTCCTCTTCTAGAAATGTGTGTGTGTGTGTGTGTGTGTGTGTGTGTGTGTGAGAGAGAGAGAGAGAGAGAGAGAGAGAGAGAAACCCAGTGCACAAGGCTCCCACTACTGCAGGGTCTAGGAGAGGCAAATATAAAAAAGGCTCACTACATTCAATATTTGTTACTGAAAATAAATTCTTTTAAAAAGGTTATTGTTTAAGCCAACATAAAGTACATTTAGAAAACTCAACTAGTAGTTGGAAATTGGAATTAATAGTGAGACAAATTTAAGACATTAGAGAAACTAGTATATGGTTAATGCTTGAACTAATAATATTCAGCTCAGATGTGAATCCTGGTATGATTCAAGAAGGAAAAAAAAGCTAAAAAAAAAACATGAGAGAGAGAGAGAGAGAGAGTATGTATGTATGTAACAAGGTAAAAGTTTTTAGGGTAACTTACAGTGCCACCCCTTGGAGAATGTCAGTATTAGAAGAACACCCCCTCTCTTTCACCAAATTAGATTCGGACCCCCTGCCATCAGTGACTGTTGAAACAAAATATAAAATGACCGTTATACCCTTCTCACCACAACACATTTTAACCCAATTCTTCTATTTTTGTTTCTCTCTTCTAGAGCATAGGTAGGCCTGCCGATGGCGGTGGCGCCAAAGTTGGTGGTGGTGGTGAAGAGGGAGCCTTTGTGCTGTACTATGATGATGGGGATGGTTCAAGCCTTCATCCGCTCCCTTGGCTTTCTCCCGTTGCACTGATCGCACAACAGTAAGCGATGCCCTCCACATTCGTTGCAAACACCTGTCTCCAACGCCGGGAAACCTTTGATGAACCTCTTCAGCTCTCCGGTCTCGTGAAGTTGTTGGATCTCTTCTGCTCTGCCTACGTACCTACCACTGATAAAAACTCTAGGTAGCATCAGCTTCTTACTACCTAAGATCGCATTTAGTTCTTCCAATAACCCAGCATCCATTGATAGATCCCTCTTGTCTATGAAGACTTTGAGCCCTTTTAGGATCGATCGAACAGTTCTACAATTCTCGAAGGTCTTGCGGACCACACTAAGGTTGGTGTAGTAGAAGACGATGCGTCTTTTGGCTCCTGAGAGAGAGATTGAGATTGGCGACTTCCAAGAATCTGGTGGAGGCGGTGGCGATGGGGAAGGAAAAAGATTGGTCTTTGATGGAGGGAGTGATGCGGGGTAAGACAAGGTATGGATTACTGCGTTGGCGTACTTGAAAGAAAGAACAGTTTTGGATGCAAAACCCATGGATCATCTTCGATTGTACTTGAGAGCTGGTTGAAATGCTCTCGCTTGGATGCCATTCTATGGATTCTCAAACTCAGCTTCTTTCCT
This sequence comes from Macadamia integrifolia, assembly GCF_013358625.1. Lineage (NCBI taxonomy): Eukaryota > Viridiplantae > Streptophyta > Magnoliopsida > Proteales > Proteaceae > Macadamia > Macadamia integrifolia. Next base: position 3,109,047 of record NC_056563.1, on the reverse strand, counting down.
TCCGTTTCTTCTTCTATTGCAGATTGTCTCTAATTTTGGGTTACTTTTTTATTCCCCTCTGTAGGTCTAAAGAAGTTATGTTTTTTGAATCAGACTCGGGCGTTCTTCGGCTTTTGTTTCCAAACAGATTTTCTGTCTATCAATTATTTTGATCGGTTTCTTTCAAAACGAACCATTGATGTAAGGACGACTCTGATCATTTTTCAAGAAAAAAATGTCTTCTTTTTTCTTTTTTAGGATAATTGATTGTATTTGTTGTTGAGAGAGTGGAAGCCATGGGCGATAGATGCAGGGTACCTGCGTTATCAGAGTTTCGTGTGGAAGAATATAATTTTGAATACGTTGGAGTGGATTTGGACTTGGTGATCTTCTCCATGGTGGCCACATTAGGGGTGGAGAACAGAAGAGAAAAAGAAAAGACTCTCAATGAAAGATAGAAATCAAAAGCAAAACAGATAGGGAGAGGTAAATGGAGCTCCGCTTCCAATTTTTCTTCTTGCTTTAGGAGGCCTAGGAAGGTGGGGTTTGCTTAAAGTGAATGTTTTGCTAGGATGGGCGCAGTGGAGCTACAATCTACAAAAGGTAGGAAGTTGCAAGTTTTGAGAGGTGAGGGTTCGGCTTTTTCTATGAGGTCGTGTGGGTCGCCAGTCGTTGCTGCTTCTCTCAACGATCCTAGTGGAATGGGGAAAGAAATAGTAAATTATTATAAGGGTACTTTAGGTACTCCATATTTAATAATGGTATTTTTGTATTTTAAATAAAATATTATTGCTGACATCAGCATATATGGTATATTCCTTAACAATGACTGACGGCAAGGGGTTCGAGTCTAATTTGGTGAAAGAGAAAGGCTGTCCCTCTAATATTGGCATTCTCCAGGGGATGGCGTTGTAAATTACCCAAGTTTTTATGATAAAAATCCTCATGAGTAATGACAAAACCACCCTAAGATTCCAAATTTTCTTAGAATATCTTCTAGCTTACTCCATTAGCTACTCCTCGTACACAAGGAATAAAGATAATTTACAAAGAATGAAGAACAACTTACATCGATGATTTTGCAACCGGGGACTCCTCGAAAATCTTCATCAATAGGAACTAGATCATGCTTACTACCGAGAAGGAGTGAGCAAAGTAATAAGCAAGACAATGTGACTCGTAAAATGCCTATAAAAAGAGGCAAAGAATGAAAAAAAAAAATCTGAATTTCTAACATACTTCAATCTAAATATCCAGGGATTGGAAGACAGTATGTCAAAATGTTAGATTTATATCTATTTTATTATATTTAAGTTTCAAAATGAGGCCTTTCTTTTGTGTGTTTTGATTGTCTTGTTATGATGTGGGACCCTTGGGGTCAAGGTAGTGGAAAATGGTCAATAACACCCTATAGGAGCTCTAAAGTCCATTCATGGCTATTACCATGAGTGGAGAGGTGGACAAAGAGAATTGATTGGGAGGTGGGCAAAGAGAATTAATTCTTAATTCATGCCATAAGTTATTGCCAAATTGAGGTAAATGGTCAATGCCATTATATGGGTGCCTTAATATCCATTCATGGTCACTATCATGAGTGGGGAGGTGGGCGAAGGAATTGATTGGGATTAATTCAATTTATTGAATTAATTCCTAATTCATATCCATATGACATTATTTTCCAATTAACTTGCTATTAGTTGGAGGTTACTCTTAGGGAATCCAAGAGGGTGCAAGGATTGATTTTGGGTCTATATAAACCCAACCAAATACCTTGTAGAAATATACACATTCACACATTGACATTCCATCCATTTCTACTTATTACAATCATACACGTCTTTCTCTTCCTTCCATTTTCTCTATGTCTTGCGTAAGGTTAGAGGGGAGCTGCTATGCTGTAGTTTTTTACTCCTAGAAGGGACTAGAGGAAAGGCCTCATCTTTTAGTGGGAGGTTGTTTTATCTTCGAAGTAGAGGTGCAGAAGAACTTTTGGCAGTAGAGGGCATCAATTATCTTAAAGGCAGCACTACAAGTGTGACTTAACCTCTATTCTGTTCGAAGTTTCTTTAGTTGTTGTGGTGGTGATTTAACATCTATTTTAAGTTTTTCCTCATCTCATTTCAGCTAAGGATCAACACTACAACAGCATAGTTTCTACTACAAAAGCTTTGTATTATAATTTGTATTTTGTAAGAAATTATAATACAATTTTCCAACAAGTTTAAGGTAATTGATCGTTGCAAGATCCCATGGCTGATCTTGGAGATGAAAGCCTCAACAGAGGTGATAACTCCAACAATAATGATGGTCCTTCAATCACTATCATAGGTGATGCTTCGAATAACAATGTCGTTGATGGAACTATCAACGTAGGAAATCCTTCAAACATCAATGTTGAAGGAACAATCAATAACTAAGGAGGTGAGGTTCATGTTAGCCACAATGGTAAAGGGATTCCTCATTTCTCTACCACTGATTCAATTCCCAAAAATGTTATTCCGTCGGTAATTGATCTTATCCCGGATTTGGGTAAGATGAGGATTATCACTAAATTTGATAAAATTGAGTATTTTGGAGTTCAAAACTTCAAATGATGGAGGAAAATGATGTTGTTTGCATTAGCCCAAATTAGGATGGTATTTTCCTTGACTGAACCCGTGCCAAAAAATAGCAATGATTCTGTAAAGAGGGCAAAAGGGTAGCTTGGATTCAAGCGGATTACCAATGCAAAAATCAGATCTTGAATGCATTATCCAATGACTTATACCATATGTATAGTTCATTTGAGTATGCATATTCGATTTGGAATGCTTTGGTAAATAAGTACTCTCTTGAAGATACTGGCTCAAAGAAGTATTTGGTGGCTAACTTTCTAAATTATACCATGAAAGATAGTGACACCATTTCAAAATAGATTGATCAATTTCAAATCTTGGTTAGAAAGCTAGCACGGAAAAAAATGGTTCTACTGGAAGAATTTGTGACCAGTGCTTTGATTGAAAAGCTTCCATCTTCTTAGGATGCTTTCAAGTTGTCTATGAAATACAAGAAGACAGAGTTGACTTTGGATCAGTTGGTTGTAAGGATCAAAATTGAGAAAAAAAAACCGAAATAAGGACAAGGGTGAAGAAGAACTTAAGAAGAAATGCTTAAAAGTGAACTTGGTAGAAACCAATAAATAAGACAAGAAAAGAAAGAACCGTCAAAACAATGATGAGCCTTCTTGTAATAAGAAAAAACTCACTTGTTATGAGTGCGGTAAGCCAGAGCACTTCAAGAAAGATTGCCGATTTAAGAAGAAAAATTTTGAAAATGTGAACCTAGTTGAAGACAACGTCTTTGTAGCTATGGTCACAGAAGCAAATTTGATTGAAAAACCAAAGGATTGGGTATTGGATACTGGTGCTACAAGACTCATTTGTGGTGATCTGAAGATGTTCTCCTCTTATTCCATGAGTATGGGAGATGAAAAGGTATTCATAGAAAATTTTCAAAGTACCCCTATTATGGAGAAAGGAAAAGTAATGTTAAAGCTCACTTCAGGGAAAACTATGGTTCTCACCAATGTCCTCTATGTGTCGGACATCAGGCGTAATTTAATTTTAGTTCCTTTGTTCAATAAAGTAGGAATGAAATTAGCTTTTGAGAGTGATAAGGCGGTTATCACTAGGAACAATGTATTTGTGGGAAAGGGATACCTTAGTGAGGTATTATTTGTATTAAGCATTGAAAATATTGTAATTGAAAAAGCTAATACTTCTTCTACTTACATTGTTGTCTCTACTAATTCTTTTGATTTGTGGCATGACAGGTTGGGTCATAGTAGTGTAAAGTATATCACCAAACTATGCAAGTTAGAAATGATCACCAATAAGGTGGAACCCTCTGTGAACAAATGTACAACTTGTGTAAAGGAAAAATTAACCAAAAAGCCTTATAAAATTATGGATAGAAAGAATGATCTTTTGGAATTGATCCATAGTGACTTGAGTGACTATAAGTCATATGAGTCTGGGGGAGGAAATAACTATGGCATAACCTTCATAGATGACCACTCCAGGTATACCATGATTTATTTACTCAGATCAAAGGATGAGGCTAGAAAGGCATTTATATCTTATAAAATGGAAGTTAAAAATCAACTTGACAAAAAAGTTAAAAGACTTAGAACCGATAGAGGGAATGAGTATTTTAACTTTGAAAAGTTTTGTAAGGAAAATAGAATTATCCATGAAACAACCGCTCCATACCAACCGGAATCCAATGGAATTACCAAAAGAAAAAAATAGATCTATTAAAGAAAAGATGAACTCTATGTTATTGAGTTCAAGTGTACCACTTGATATGTGGGGGGAAGCCATACTAACGGCATGTTATCTATCAAATAAAATCTCATATAACAAGACTAGTATGATTCTATTTGAGAAATGGTTCAGAAGAAAACTGATGAGCACATTTATGTGTGAAATATAAGGTAGTAAAACATGCATTTTACATATTTAGAATGGAGCTACCTTGGGTTTTACTTTCTTTTTGCAGGTTTTATATTTTCAAGGCCTTAAGGATTATCGGGCGCTATATCTTCAATTTTACACGTAAAGAGGTCCTATTTCTTTCCATGGTTGCAAAGAGGACGACATTCTGAGTAAGATGGACGTGTTCAATTAAAAGTACACATTCATTTGGCCATCCGTACAAATGATTATTCTTTTTAGGCCAAAAAAAGAATAATGGATCAGAACTGAACCGAGATGCAGAACCAACCCGTTTGCAATTGTCTCGGAGGTACAAGGAATACTCCAAATGCCAACAAGGATCAATGGACCACATCCTTAAGTGATTGAAGATTTGTTTTTGGTAACAACAATTACCTAGTGTAGTTGGTGAGCTATGATGTGCAAAATTCCTTTGCTCATCAAGAGGTCTCAAGTTCGAATCTCATGGTTGTTTTTTTTAGAGAATTTGTTGAAGATTTCTTGTTTTTCATTCACTTAAAGCACTAACGTCATGGAGGGGATTTCCACATCAAATTAGAAGCAAGAAAAAAAAAGGAAAGAGAAAAAAAGGGGAGAAATAAAAATTGTCCAAATCTTCTCTCTCCTCCACATCATCACCCACCAAAAGATTGTCCAAATCACATAAAGCAAGAAGAAAATCGTTCCTTGGAGGGAGAAAAAGAAGAGAAATAAATTAGAAAAAAAATTATAGAAAATTTCTCAAAATTTATTTCTCTCTTCTCTCTCCTCCACCTTAACACTTTTGGACTCAAAAGATCTTACAATCAATTGTGGGTTTCTCTCTTTTAGGAAAGAGAAATTTTTTACCCTACCTCCCTA
>NC_056563.1:3081199-3103712 GCF_013358625.1 Macadamia integrifolia | reverse complement strand
GGAAATTTTGCATATAGCTAAGCATTAGAACCTCAAACTGAAAGATACATATTGCATATTTTATGAATGGTCCAAAAATGTGTAGAAAAAATTAAACATGCTATTATCCTGTTCAGAGTTTAAATTCCCAAAAACATAATTGATCAGGAATTAATGTCGTGAAAATAACGTTATTACTGATTTGACCTGATATACATAATTGTTTCCAAAAGAACATAGTTTTTATAACTTCTAAACAAATATAAAAACAACAAAAGTTTGTTGAACAGGTAGATAAGTAATTGCATATGCATACAAATTAGATTAAAGATTTGACAAGCCTTCTTGTAGAAATTAGGAATCCTTCCTCATGATACCCATATCTTTCCTTCCTCTTCTGATCAAAAAAAATATTTTGTTTCTAACAAAGAGAAGGGAAAAAAAATGAGAGAGAGAGGGAGAGGTTCCTCAATTACCACATCAGAAATCGTCTTGCTATAATTTGCAAGATCCAGGAACTGACCTTCGTAGGTATGTAACACAGCTTACAGAAAAAGACAAAAATGTACAGTCAATGGTCATTCTTCAATCCTTTATTCCCACTTTGATTTGTGATTTTGATCCTTAAATCATGTTACTGTATATTAATTTTTATATCCCTGCACATGTTGCATTGTACAATATGGTAGTGTAACATATGGTATATTAACTTTTCATCTAGAATGCAATCATACAGTGCAATAACAAGTAATAAGTTACGAAACTCATAAGATTTGTATTCCAACATTGTATAGTAACCTATCCTTGCAGAATCATAATCTGTATAATAGGGAAGGGTATATTAAACCATGATATAAAATCAAGTATCAATATGATTTCAATCTGAAAATCAAAGATGCCCATTTATGGATATAAATGCAAATGTTGATAAAGGAATCAGAGCATAAATATGAGTTCCCATACAAAGCGATGATACTGCTATATGTTTGAGTTGACTAAACTATAATTTTACATCCCACATCTTTGGCAGATTGCTTAGCCCTGTTCATCTTCAGCGCAAGAGCGCTCGATCAGCGAGCATCTATATATTCCCAATTCAGTTAGGCTTCTAACTTTGATGACCACAACTCACAATAACATCCGCTACAATAAGTTACTTTTTAATTTTTACGAAAAGACAAATTAAACCATCACAGAAACTAAGAAAATCATCGATAGTTAGAAGAGAAAGATAAAAACTGTAATTGATGACTATCCATAAAGAGTCTCTGTCAGAATCAGTGCCAATGTACCCATCTTAATCAGATGCTTCAAAATAGCTGCCATTCACATCACATGATCCAATCTTTAATATTAAAAAGGGCATACCAGTCCACGAGGCTCCTGCCACTGTGGGGTCTAGGGAGGGTCATAATGTACGCAGTCTTACCCCCGCTTCACAGAGAGGTTGTGTCCTGAATCCGATTTTTTATAGAAATTTCCTAAACCATGTCCTTGCTGGATCAATAGAACATAGGGAGTCATCCTTATTGGAGCTGATACAAGCAAGTGACAACTCCAACATAAATATGCTTGAGAAGTGAAAACTTAAAATTGGCCATGAAACTTCTACAATTGTAGGTTCTATCTCTAAAGCAAGTGCCGACAACATTGCTCTTACCACGTATGAAACAGACTTCCAAGAATGAAAACCTTCCATGCAAAACAATCCACAGTTACAAGATAGAGACTTACACTGGTATAGTCATTCGAAATTCCATCACATGAGGATTCACCACAGAGCTTCAAAAATATAGGCCCATCAGGAGCTTGGAAGTAGTCAAGAAATTCATAGTAGCGCTGTCTAAACTGACGGTGATCCTGCAAAAACAAGAGATTATCTGTATAATGTTTTTTTATTCAATTATTTTCATTTACAAGGACAAAAAAAGTTACTACATTGACTGAGTTCTCTGTATAATGTTTTAATGGTCATAATTGTTGGGAATATCCCTCTCCATAAAGGTTTTGATGATAACAAACAAGTAGTGTTCTAACAACTATCTCTCTAAGTGTCATGTAAGGGATCACACTGTTGAAGCATCATGTAGAGGACCACTGATGAGCACATTTATGTGTGAAATCTAGGGTAGTAAAGCATGCATTTTACATATTTAGAATGGAGCTATCTTGGGTTTTATTCTCTTTTTGCAGGTTTTATATTTTCAAGGCCTCAAGGATTATCGGGCGCTATATCTTCAATTTTACACGTAAAGAGGTCCTATTTCTTTCCATGGTTGCGAAGAGGACGAAATTCTGAGCAAGATGGACGTGTTCAATTAAAAGTACACATTCGTTTGGTCACCCACACAAATGATTATTCTTTTCAAGCCAGAAAAAGAATAATGGATCAGAACTTAACCGAGATGCAGAACCAACCCATTTGCAATTGTCTTAGAGGTACAAGGAATACTCCAAATGCCAACAAGGATTGATGGACCACATCCTTAAGTGATTGAAGATTTGTTTTTGCTAAAAACAACTACCTAGTGTAGTTGGTGAGCTATGGTGTGCAAAATTCCCTTGCTCACCAAGAGGTCTCAAGTTCGAATCTTATGGTTGTTTTTTTTAGAGAATTTGTTGAAGATTTCCTGCTTTTCATTCACTTAAAGCACTAAGGTCATGGATGGGATTTCCACATCAAATTAGAAGCAAAGAAAATCGTGGAGAAGAGAATAAAAAGAAAGGAAAGAGAAAAAAAGGGGAGAAATAAAGATTGTCCAAATCTTCTCTCTCCTCCACATCATCACCCACCAAAAGATTGTCCAAATCACATAAAGCAAGAAGAAAATCGTTCCTTGGAGGGAGAAAAAGAAGAGAAATAAATTAGAAAAAAAAGGAAAGAAAATAAGCAAACAAATTATAGGAAATTTCTCAAAATTTATTTCTCTCTTCTCTCTCCTCCACCTTAGCACTTTTGGTCTCAAAAGATCTCACAACCAATTGTGGGTTTCTCTCTTTTAGGAAAGAGAAATTTGTTACCCTACCTCCCCATTCCCTATAAATACAACTCATGTAAGAGGAGGGGAGACAATTCATTCTTCTTCTAGTTTTTTTTTAGTTGCTCTCTCTTTCTCTTGCTCTCTCTTTAGTTTTAGTTCTTCTTTATCTTTTCTTCAATCACTTTTGTAATACTTTTTTTTTATTTCAATTAATGCAAGCACTCTTTTATTTTTATTCAGCCTTTTTATGTTTATGATTTATGCAATTGAGTTGTAATTTTTTAAGTTATAGTTCTAGGCTTAGATCTAGGTGACAAGATCACGAGCCGTGGAGCAATTTTTTTTTCAAGTTCAAGCATTGATTCAAGTAAGTAGGCTCCTTCAGTAGTCTTCTCTCCCCCCTCTCATTCCCTCTTCTGACTACCCTTTCTTTCTTAATTTAGGATTTTTATTTTCAGTCGTTACATTATTGCTATCCCTTTCCCCCAAGGTTCATGGCTAGTGTATGTGTTGGCTTTGCCCCTCCTAGCCATAGAACCATCAATTTATTGCTTTTATTTTAATTGTCTCCCTTTCCCTAAAGCCAAGTAGAGTAACCCTTGTAAGAGTGACTCTCTGGTCAAGTAGGGAAGCTCATATTATGATGCATCCTTCGGGCTAAGTAGAGAAACCTACTTGTGAGTCTCTCTCTAGCTTTATCCCCTTTCTTTTACTTTATTTTTATTTCAGCATTTTTTTCCTTTATTTATTTATTATTTTTTTTAATTGCGTGCGTTGTTTATTTTTAGTTATTTATTTATTTAATTTTAATTGCGTGGCTTGCGTCTTTAAATTCTTAGATGACGAATGGTTAGGACGTTATTTTAGATACATATGTTTAGGACGGTAATTAGAATTATATCACAACTATTAATCGGTTCACTTTCGCATTATTAAAAGAGATAAAAAAATAAAGTGGCTACTCTCCCTGTGTTCAACCCGTAGCTACACTGATCCGTACGCTTGCGGTTACATTTTAAATCTCAAACAAGGTTTTGGCGCCGTTGCCGGGGAGACAGTTCCATGTTATTTTTCACTTTCTTTTGGTAAATCGGAGTGCTTTGTTTGCTTTGTTTTATATTTTTCCTTTTCTTTTATTGAATTCCTTAGAAGAACAACTTGCAATAATAGTTGTATCAGTGGAGGTCGCCATGCCTCATAGTATGATAAAGACAGGTTTTGCCCTGTAGCAGTACCTCAGGAATTGACCTAAGCAACCCCAGATCTCTGTCGGTAAGCTCCCAAAAAGCAAAATAATAATAATAATAATAATAATAATAATAATAATAATAATAATAAAAGTTTTGCTATCCATTCTTTTGTGCTTGTCTTATTTTAGTTGTGGGTAGTTTTTCTATTGTATGAGTGTTAAGTGGGTACGTAATACTAAGAATCGGTTAGAAAGAAGAGATCCAACAAGTAGTGACCCTATACGTTTGCTCTCTTTAAAACCCTTCAATATGGGAGACCAACAGCAAAACCCTTCACCTAAATCTCTGAAAGATAGGTTCTACCCTGCTAGAACAGCCCAACCTTCCTGTATAGTTCTACCACAAGCCCAGGGCAATAATTTTGAACTCAAATCTCAATACATCACTATGCTGCCCCACTTCCATGGGTTGACCTCTGAGGATGCATACCTATTTCTAAGGGAATTTGAAGAGGTATGTGTTCTAATTAAGATCCAACAGCTTTCTGATGATGCTGTTAAGCTTAGGTTTATCACTTTTGCATTGAAAGACCAAGCTAAGAAGTGGTTGTATGGGTTACCCACAAATTCCATAACCTCATGGGAACAGTTCACAGTTATCTTCCTTAATAAGTTTTTCCCAACTCACAAGACCAATAAGCTTAGAAGTGATATCCTTCAGTTTAGGCAAAAACCTAGTGAGTCATTTTCCAAACTTATACAGAGATTCAAGGATCTACTCCAAGAATGCCCTCACCATGGCCTACACCTATGGCATTTATGTTAAATAATTTATGAGGGTATTGATTACCCAACTAAACAAATGATAGAGTCTATGTGCCCTGAGGGATTCACATCCTTTACAGATGAAGGAAAGGCATGGGAATTCTTACTTGACTTCGCTGACAAAACCCGTGAGTGGGAATCAACCCAAGAGAGTGAAAGAACCATAGGAGGAAAATGATATTTTGTGAAGGGGATAGTAGCCAAAGAAGCCCATTTGGATAGCCTAATCAAGATGATTGAGGCTATTGTTCCTAGAGAGCCATCATCAGTCAATTTGGTTAAGATTTGTGCTTGGTGCCAATCCCCTGGACATGTCATAGAAGAATGCCCCAACACCTCTGGGGGCACTTCTAATGATAGTGCTAATGCCTTATACCAGAATAATCCATATAGTAATACCTACAATCCAGGATGGAGAAATCACCCAAATTTCTCTTGGAATCAGGGCAACCAAGCATGACCTTTCAATTTCTATAATCAAGGTCAACCTGGACCCCAAAGGCCTCCCTTTGCACAACAATCTTTTTCCCAAAATACTTTTCCTAGGTCAAATGTAGGACCTCAGGCGAGTTTTCCTAGGGCCCCTCTTCTATCATCTTATCAGCAACCCCTTGGGTTTACCAATATTGGAGAGGCAAGTAGAATAAGTGACTTAGAAAAAAATATGACCCTCCTCATGACAAACCATCAAAATCTTACGAGAGAACTTACCTAAGTTGTCTCAATTATGCGTGAGAGGGAGAAGGGAACTTTACCCAGTCAACCAGAGCCTAACCCTAGGCATCATCAACCTGTTAGTTCATAAGGACCAACTAATGCACCACTGAATATAGTACAAGGTCAGACTCAACAAGGGCCCTCTAACCAATGCAATGTTGTTTATGCCCTTAGGAGTGGTAGAGAGTACCAACAGAGTGTTTCTAAATCTTTCCCATCTATTACTCCTGTTAACTCTTCTTCAGTTGAGGACATAAGTGTGCCTCTTATTTCAGGTTCGTCTGATGAACCTAAAGATTTTTCTAAAACTTAAGATGATTTGGTTAAGAAAACCAAAAATGATTCTTCTGAACAGGGACAAATCCCTAACAGTCCTTATGTTCATCCTATCCCATTTCCTAATCGCTTGGTACACAAAAAGAAGACTGCTTCCATGGATAAAATTTTAGAAGTCTTCAAAAAGATAGAAGTGAACATCCCTCTTTTGGATGCCATATCCCAGATTCCCACCTATGCAAAGGTACTGAAAGATTTGTGTACTCACAAACGTATCACTAGTGTGCCCAAAAAGGCGTTCTTGGTAGGTAACCTTAGTTTCATAATTACTCAGCCTATAGCAGCCAAATATAAGGATCCAGGGAGCCCTATCATATCTTGTGTTATAGGCAACACCTATATTAAGCATGCCTTACTTGACCTTGGCGCAAGTGTGAATCTTTTACCTTACCATGTGTACAAGCAACTAGGATTGGGAGAATTGAAAGCCACTGGAACTACTCTTCAGTTGGCAGATATGTCTGTTAAGATTCCTAAAGGGATGGTTGAGGATGTCTTACTAAAGGTGGGGGAATTTATTTTCCCTGTTGATTTCATTGTGTTAGATACCAAGCCCTTCTCAACCAAGGATGAGATCCCAATAATTTTAGGAAGACCATTCTTGGCTACCAGTAATGCATTAATCAATTGTCAGAATGGTTTCCTAAGATTATCTTTTGGTAACCAAACTGTTGAGTTTAACATGTTTAGGATTGGCAAGCAACAACATATGGAAGAAGAGATCAATATGCTTGAGGATTTTCTGGATTTTTCTGATGATTTAGTTACCAACTTTGATATTGATTTTGATTCAGAATTCCAAGAGTGTATGGATGAGTTGGATGATGACAGTGAAAATTTCTTTTCTGAAGTCTTGAGTCTTCACACACTCGTGAAGCCTTTAGGACCCCTTTTCGATTCCATTCCCAAACCTTCCATAGTTGAGCCCCCTAAGCTAGATCTTAAGGAGTTGCCATCTAATTTGAGGTATGCTTTCCTAGGGCCTGACCAGACTCTTCCTGTAATAATTTCTTCAAATTTGACTTCTAGCCAGGAAGAGGAGTTAGTTAAAGTGTTAAAAGATAATAAGGAAGCCCTAGGTTGGACCATGGCTGATATCAAGGGTATAAGCCCTTCCATTGTGCAACATCATATACATCTTATGGAGGAGTCCAAACCATCCACGGAACCCCAAAGAAGAGCTAACCCAGTGATGATGGAAGCCATTAAGAAAGAGATCCTAAAGTGCTTGGATCATGGAATAATTTATCCTATTTCTGACAGCCAATGGGTAAGCCCAGTTCACGTAGTGCCTAAGAAGTCTGGTGTGACTGTAGTTCCTAATGCCAATAATGAGTTGATCCCTACCCGTGTCCAAACAGGATGGCGTGTGTGCATTGACTACAGGAAACTTAATATGGCAACCTGGAAAGACCACTTCCCATTGCCATTCATTGATCAGATGTTAGAGAGGTTAGCTGGATATGAATACTATTGTTTTCTTGATGGATATTCTGGCTATAACCAAATCCCAATTGCTTTAGAGGACCAACATAAGATCATTTTTACATGCCCATATGGAACATTTGCTTACAGGCGTATGCCCTTTGGGCTTTGCAATGTCCCTGCTACGTTCCAACGATGCATGATGAGCCTTTTTTCTGACATGGTCGAAAAATTCTTAGAAGTATTTATAGATGACTTTTCAATTCATGGGAATTCCTATTCTGAATGTCTTCATCATCTTTCCCTAGTTTTGAAAATGTGCATATCTAAGAATTTGATTTTGAATTGGGAGAAATGCCATTTTATGGTTAAATCTGGTATTGTTTTAGGCCATGTAATATCCAAGGAGGGAATTAAGGTAGATAGAGCCAAAGTGGATTTAATTGATAATTTACCACATCCTCAATCTGTTAAGGATGTTCGGTCATTTCTAGGGCATGCAGGTTTCTACAGAAGGTTTATTAAGAATTTTAGTCAGTTAGCCTGACCTCTCACCTCATTACTTGTCAAAGATCAGACTTTTGAGTTTTCCAAAGAGTGCCTAGAATCCTTCAAGCAACTTAAGAAGGAGTTGACCAATGCACCCATTGTTCAACCACCTGTTTGGACTGAACCTTTTGAACTGATGTGTGATGCTTCAGATTTTGCCATAGGAGCAGTTTTAGGTCAAAGGATTAATAAGTTGCCCACTGTCATTTACTATGCTAGTAGGACCTTAAATGATGCACAACTCAATTATACAACCACTGAAAATGAATTTTTAGCTGTTGTGTTTGCATTAGAAAAGTTTCGGTTTTACTTAGTTAGTTCACATGTGGTGGTGTATACTGATCATTCTGCCCTCATATACCTAGTTCAGAAGAAGGATGCCAAAGCCCGTCTCATTAGGTGGGTTTTACTTTTGCAAGAGTTTGATTTAGAAATTAAGGATAAGAAATGAGTTGAAAACCTAGTTGCAGACCATTTATCCCGGCTTCCCAATTCCTTGACTGTTGATTCTCCAGTCAACGAGAACTTTTCAGATGAACAATTATTTGCAATGTCCAGTGAACTATGGTTTGCTGACATTGTCAACTTCTTAGTTTCAGGTGTGACTCCGGATCACTGGTCCACCCAAGATAAGTATAGGTTTCATTCCCAAGTTAAGCACTTTTTCTGGGATGATCCTTATTTGTTTAAGATATGTCCAGATCAGATTATCCGACGATGTGTTCCTGATCATGAGCAACATTCCATTCTCTCTTTTTGTCATGATCATGCATGTGGTGGACACTTTGGACCTAAGAAGACTACCGCAAAGGTTCTCCAATGCGGATTTTATTGGCCCACTCTTTTTAGAGATGCTTTTGATTTTTATAAGGCTTGCCCTGTCTGCCAGTCTTTTGGCCGTATCAATAAAAGGAACATGATGCCCCTCAACCCTATTTTGGTAGTTGAGATCTTTGATGTATGGGGCATCGATTTTATGGGACCATTCCCTAATTCCTTTGGGAATTTGTACATACTTTTGGCCGTTGATTATGTTTCTAAATGGATAGAGGCCATACCTTGTAAATCTAATGACCACAAAGTGGTGGTCCAGTTTCTCAAAGAGAACATTTTTTCCCGCTTTGGTGCACCACGTGCAATAATTAGTGATAGGGGTACTCATTTTTGTAATCGGCCTTTTGAGGCCCTAATGAAAAAGTATGGGATCACCCATAAGTTATCTACCCCTTATCACCCCCAAACTAGTGGCCAAGTGGAGGTGTCTAATAGGCAGATCAAACAAATCTTGGAGAAAACTGGTAATCCCAACCGTAAGGATTGGTCCCTTAGGCTCATTGATGCCTTGTGGGCCCATCGGACTGCATTCAAGACTGACCTTGGCCAGTCTCCCTACCGTTTGGTGTATGGGAAAGCTTGTCACTTACCAGTTGAGTTGGAGCATAAGGCCTTTTGGGCCATTAAGAAGCTTAACTTTGATTTGTCTGATGCGGGAATTCATCGTAGGCTCCAACTATCTGAGTTGGAGGAACTTAGGAATGAAGCCTATGAAAGTTCTAGAATTTACAAGGAAAAGACCAAAGCTTTCCATGATAAACACATTCTGCGTAAATCTTTTGCAATTGGTGATAAGGTCTTATTGAGGCCTATGCCTTTGGGTAGCTACTGAGGCTTCTGTTTTGTTCTCTTTCTTTTTTACCTTTAATATTGTTTGTTCATCCGAAAAAGATTGTCGTATCACATTTCTACATGCTAAAACATCGTGTCAATTTAAAGATACTTTCTAATCCCATTGGTTTAAAATAATTTTGTCTATTTTTAATTAGAATTAATTCTAAAAATTTCACTCTTAATGAACCAACTAGTAATTAGGTAAAAGTTTTGTGCACACAACTGTTGGATGAAAGATGAGCGTCTACGATATAACCCCAAGCCCCATCTGACATGGTCGTACACAATGCAAAATCTTATACAAAACCTCTCCCCTAATAATTATTATTAGCATTATTTTGCGTAGACTTCTTATTTTCTGTTTATAAATTGGGGGCAGTTCCCTTCACCCATGACGAAGGAAGGGGAGAATAATAATGATATTAGTGGGTGTACTTCCATCACCAACGATGGAGGAAAACTTTGTCCATACAAATTTAGGGAAAAATATCCCTTACTCTCTCCACCATGCCACCCATAATAAAGAATTCAATAAAATAAAATAAAATAAAAAACTGGTCAAGACTCAAGACCAAGTCTTTTTTGATTAAGTCTTTTCTTAGTCGTTCCCGTGTAATTCTGGCGTGAAGATATAAGAGAGTAGCTTCCCTTTCGTACCAACTTTGTATCTATGCTTTTCGAGAATGTGATATTAATTTGTCTAATGCACACCTTGACTTTACTTTCGGGTTTGATAGAAAACGAGTGAAACTAACGAATCTTATCTTAAATTTTCTTGACCGTCATGTTCATGTGCTTGGTATCAAATATAAAACATGAACATAAAATTATCTAATGACCATTGGGAATTGATTTTAGTTATAAAAAAAAAAAAAAAAAAGACATGGGATGCCATCAATCACCAAAACAATAAATTAAGCAGATCGAGATTAAATATTGTGTTGGGGTGTATGTCCGAGTCCTCTTAATCAGTCTGGGTTCTTCACATTAATGGTGGGAGCATCGTGCATTAGGTATGCTTTTTTGTATTATTTTTTTTTATGGGGATGTGTTTTTTGTCAAGGAGGGCACCGCTGTGTCGAGACAAAGGGTGGGAAGTAACCACCGCTCCCCTTCTGACCAATGGCAGAATATGTGCTCTTATTGACCGAAAACACTGATGTAGGACCATGCTCCCAGACATTTATTTTGCTATATGCTTGATTTAGTAGCATCAAGAGTCAAACTTTCAACACCATTGATTTATTCGTTAAAGGGACATTTTCCAAATCAGAAGCATTCTCTCAAGCATGGTTCGAGTAATCCAAATCGGTCTCCATGGATTTCCATTCCAAATACCTAAAATTAGTCGGATTCGATCAAAATTGATCGGGAATCTACGTAAAGCCAAAAAATACATAGTACGTTTTAGTTGAGAATCGTTCAGAATCATCCGATCACGATTCAATTCCAATTCTTTAAATCATGTTCTTAAGATAAAGCACTCTTAAAATGAGTAATATTCTCATCCAAATGAGATCAACTGAAAACAAGCACACAGCTTAATGTGACATGCAGATCTAATCTAAACAAATAAGTTGAAGATTGATGAGACTGATACAGCTGATTACTAAGGGCCCGTTTGATAACGTTTTTGCCGTTTCTGTTTCAAGAAACGGCAGAAACATAAATTTCCGTTTCTAGAAACAGAAACGGAATTAAAGGTGTTTGATAAGTCATGTTTTTAGAAGTCGATGGTAACCAGTGAAAGAATTGCCACAAGTCGTTTCCAGAAACGGCGAAACAAGTTGAACTTGTTTCGCCTGGGTCGTTTCTTGAACCATAAATAAGTAAAAATTTCTATTTCTATTTCTAAAAATAAATTAAACGAAACAGTTTTATCAAACGCTTTTTGCTCCGTTTCTGCTGTTTCTGGAAACATAAACAGCAGAAACGCGTTTCTTGAAACGTTATCAAACGGGCCCTAAGGCTGCGTTTTTGTTTCAGAAATGACATTTCGGGTCAAAAACGAAAATTTCAGTTTCTGTGTCAGAACATCGTTTTTAAACGAAAAAATTGTGTTTAGTGAATCTGTTTCTGGAACGGTTTCAAAATGCAAGTCTTCTCTTCTCTCTGTGTTCGAAATTGTGAAAAATGAAAAGCTAGGGCGAAAGACAAGTTTATCATGAACGATTTCCCTAAAATCCCTCAAATAGTTCCTTTTATTTATTTATTTAGAACGAAATTGGGAAGACGGAACAACTATTTGTCGTTCCGTCAATTCTAGTTTCTACTGTTCTTTTTGTCAAAAAAAAAAAGACAAAAAAAACAAAAATTCGTTTATGATACATCAAGCACTTTATTCCGTTTTTTCATTTCAATAAAACGAAAATACTCTACAAACGTTCCAATAGAATGTTAACCTAAATGTACCGGACTCAAGCACCAGCCACATACCTGGTGCAAGATAATAGCTACCATGCGTTCTCCTGATCGGGACCACAAATGCTATAACTGGACGTTAACCGACCGTTTATAATTATCCTATTATCTCATTTAAGACAATCTAGCACCATTATAAGTTTATAACTCGTTTAAGATCTGTTCATAGCCCATTTAAAGCCTCCTAATTACCTTGAGCCCTTGGTGCGTCACCAACTGAATAGAAAATTTAGATCATGCTTTGGTATCCAAAGCCTGATTATCTAAAGAAACAAATATTGTGAGGGCCTTACATTGATGGTGGGACCAACTAGGCCCAACTGCCCCTCGGATTGACATCCATAGCTCCAATGTCCCTTACTCACGTGTATAGTTTGCAAACATGTTCAATCTCGATCAATTCCCTCCAGAACTTGTGGGTCCTGAAATTTGTTGCCAAACACGGGTTTCTATTAATAAACGCAACCGTACCTAACTTCATTAATTCTCCCCAACCTCACCTCATGCCGGTTAGGAGTATCAAGGCCCCTAGCATTCAAAGTCCTTTCTTAGCTTTTTCAATCCGAGCTGAACCATTCACCTCCATTTTCTTAGGCATTGTTTGACAATGTTTCGTTTCTTTGTTTTATTATTCTCAAAAAAAGAGAAACAACTAAAAAAGCATTTGATAAAGTTGTTCTATTTCACCTATTTCTATAAACATAAATCAAAATTTATGTCTATTTACAATTCTAGAAACGACTATAACGAAACAAGTCGAACTTGTTTCGTCGTTTCTAGAAACGAATTTGAAAAAAAAAAAAAAAAAAAGGCTATTGTACCCGATAAAATTTTCAACTATTTAAACCTAAAAAGAGGCAACCGAACACTCTCTCCCTTTTGGGGATCCAATGATACTATTGAATTTTTTAGTGGCATTATGTCTGTAAAAAAAATTTCGAGAAATAGGTTTATCAAACACCAAAAAATATGTTTTTGCTTCTGAAAACGTGAAAAGTTGTTTCTGCTGTTTCTAGACGTAGAAACAAAAAAAACATTAGTGAACTGAATGATTCAAGACATTACAATATTGGCTAAGAGCCTAGGTAGTAGTTCTTTTTTAAAATTCTAACCTCACTGATTTGAATGACTTAATCAAACCCAAAATTTGCGGGTTTTGACGCCTAGGAAGCATAAAGGAAGATGGCTTGCAATCCAAAATCCTTACAAATATTGAAATATATACACCAAGGGCCTAACAGACACAACTCATGCCTTCCATTTATTCTGTTTTTGCACTTTGCAGCAACAAGTTTCTCATTTCTATCCCTATCATAACATCCCTACCACCTAGATGAGAATTAGCAATTCAAATTTCAAACCAAGGCTAGAGAACTCAGTATCGGTTAAGGTCGATAACGATCCGGATCAGCTACGATCGGATAAAATTACCCCTGTTTTCAATTAAAAACCTTTTTTTTAGACTGTCCCATAAGTTTAGTGGATTGACAGAATTTCCTCCTACTTCTAGATATGGTTTTAATGGAAAGAAATACTGAAAATTCTCAACACACATAATAGTTTTGCCGCATGAATTAAACCAACAAAAAACTAAATTACAAATGAAAAACAGATTTCAGAATTCCTTTGGAATTTACCATTACTGTCCAATCTTTAAAATTTTAGTTTGGAAAAACATGTAAAATATTGTTCCACCAAAACCAAAGGTTCTGAGGTCCACATGAACCTAGCCCATTAAAGCCCAAGATCCGTTACCCTAACCATTCCATGATCTCTCCTTTCAACTCTTTGACCTGACATTGCTATGTAAAGAAGGGAAGACTAATTTTCAGCTTTTCTCAGTCCATGCATTATGCGTAAATATTGTCAAATGTGAGCAGAGTATGAATGAGCCTCCAAACACTGGGAGGAATTATTTATGATAGCTACACAATTATATCACATTTCAGGTCATCTTTAAATTAAATAAATAAATAAATAAAAAGCGAGATTACACCATCTCAACAACCATCTAATATATAAGAGAATAGATTCATGGCATGGATGCAGATCTTGGACTTGTTCAAGGTTTGACTTGTAAGATGGAACAAGTAGTCTGTATAATGGTGAAGATGAGGAGTAACGCTGCAGCACCTACTGAAATCGATGCCCATGGCGTGTTGAAATACTTCTGCATCAAACTCGCCTTTGATTTATTCCATGATTTATTGTGATAATCCTCCAAATCCTTGATAACACCATAGAAATAAGGATATCGAGCATCCAGGGTAACATATTTGCCAATGTTTCCAAATAAGGTCACTATATCTTCTGTGTTGCAAAGGTGGTTTGTTATAATTCCCTTCTGCTCTAGTAATTTGACATCACTAGGAGTGTCAATGAGGCCACTCATGAAGTATGCATAGGCTGTGAAATATTTAGTACAGTATTTTTGGCCTTGCTCAAAGGAAATAAGATTTCTGAGGATGATTTCTGTACTGTCGTCGATCATGATAGTTGGGATTGTCAATATTCCCTTCTCCATGTCGAAGGTTATGTCAAATAAAGATGTCTTTTTTGGAGGAGAGTGATCAGACGACATCTCCTCCTTCTGAAACTTGACACCAGCACTCCTAAGTTCCGAGGCACAATACTTAAGTGGCAAAATCTTTTCACCACATTTCCACCTCCTCCTCGTCACAGGAGATGATGGGACTGGTGGGACTAGAACACAATGTAAAAGATGAAGAAAATGCTTTGTTTCACCCTTAGGTAATTGTAATGATTTTATTTGTTCTTCACTACCAAGGGTTGGGCCATGGAACCCTTTTGCGAAAGAACTCAAGAGATTTGCATAGATATGATGACTGAAGGTGTATTGGCCGGGCAACCTTGGAAAGATTAGGCCATCTAAATGTTCAAGAACAAAGAATGGAAGCTGATTTTCAAGCTTAATCAGATCAATCTTAATTTCCTCATACCATGAAACATTTGATATGAAATGATCATTCGCTCCTGATTCAATGTTATCGAGGAACCCAAGTATAAAACATCCATCCATCACCATCATCTTCACAAACTCATTTTTTACCATGCCCATGGTTTCTGAATAACATTTGCGAGCTCTTTCTTCCAAATTACTCATAGCTTCCACATAATCATCTAATGTTTTCTGAAAGGGTGGGTTTAGAAAGCGCTTTAAATAGCGCAACTTATGTGTCTCCATGGTCCTTAGGTGTTCCTTGTTATAGTGCAAAGGGCCAATTGAGACTGACAGAGGTGTGTAGGTATCTGGGTTTACCCTTTGAAGCTGCATGGGAACTCGGTATATATCATAATTGGATAGCAAGGAACTGACCTCTTCTAGTTTTTCCACCATGGACTCCACCAATATCTTCATTTCATCGCAGTTCTGTTGGCAATCATCAAAACCCTTTTTTCTTTACTAGTAGAATGACTAAAAGGACTAGCACCAAATTCAATTCAATTCAATTCAAAAAAAAAAAAAAGTTGAACAAACTGACCTCTTCTTGTACTTTTTCCTCCATGGGCAAGATCAGTAACTTGATTTCATCTCTGTTCAGTTGGCAATCATCATATCCTTTTTTCTTTATAGCATTGGTCATTGAGTTCAGCAAGCTCAGAATTGCTTCGACTGGAAGAAAAATTGGAAGAGGAAAAAAAAATCTTAAACGAAATCAAAAGAATGAAAAAATTCAAAACCATTACACAAAGATCACTTAATTAGTATCCAAATGCTAAAATGAAGCTAGATCAAAAATCAATTAAGAAATTTATAAAGAAAATAAAACTATACCAAAGTCTTGCGGACAAAGAAAGCCTCAAACCTATCCAAAAAAGAAAGCCTCAAGAAGACGATAAAAAACTTGAAGGAAAACTTTCCCTATAAATAAGTGAAAATAAAAAGAGTGAATTTGTTGGAACTTTCCTTATACCTAATGGTTAAAGAGAATGACTCTTGCCGCTACCTGAGGTTGTAAGAACTTTTCCATGTGGGCAGAGGGAAAGTTCCTGCAACCTAGCAGCAAAAACAAAATTTCCGCAAAAGCGCGTCAACCCTAGTGGTGTGGTCTCATTGCTTTTTCTTTAATTGGGGAATGGAATCTATGCTGTGTCAGTGTAATGAACATATCACCTATTAGCTCTTATTGACCATTAGGTTGGGTTTGAAAGTATCTAAACCATTCATTACCGCTGCCCTGCATCAGGCGAAATCCATGCTGCTATACCCTGTCATTTCTCTCTCCTTAATCCCACGTGTTTACCTGTCTCGTCCACCCAATGAAATGACATCTATACCCTTACTTGGAGAGGAAAGAAATAGACAAATGAGGCGCTGACAGGAGCCATGCGCACAAATGGAGAACACTTTCAAATAAATAAATTAAGGATTGGGATCACTAATTGGTCTACCATTTTGGAGAGCAAGAATCCATGTTCCTTATCTCTTTTTTTTTTTTTTTCCCCTCGATGTGGTGTGTTCCTTTTCTTTCACTTTTATTTTTCTTGCGTCATCTTTCATCATTTTTCTATAGCCGATCTCATTTAGTTGGGATAGAACGGAATTGTTGTTGTTGTTGTTGCTTCGATCACTACCAAGTTGCGTGGCCTTCATGCCAATGCCACTGCCCTCTTATTTCACAATGACCCGTGAGAGGGCATTAGGGAGGCACAATAGGGTAGTGACCTTTGCCCAAATGAAAAAAATTAAATCATCTGAGTGTAAAAGAGAGACCAATAGATTCTGGTTCTAAAAAACCCAACAAACAAGAAATTGTATTCGATTAAGTTTTCCTAAGGTCACGATGAACATGCATCTATTCACCATGGTCCATCGACAACGTACAATATATGAGACAAAAGATATATGAAGAAAGAGGGGGTCACATCTAGACCATCTCCTGTTTCACCAAGCAGTGAAGGAAAACTTTATCCAATTGTATTTTTTTAGAATGAAAAAATGTTTCTCTAAAATACAATAAGATATTAGAAAATGATTTTCATTTCAAAGCCTTAGAAATTGATCACTCTCCCCTCCCCCCTCTCCACCCCACCATGCAAAATGCGTCAAACCTAGCTACTACTAGTCTTCACTTAATAGTCTAACCTACCAGTCTCTTTGCCTCTTCTTCTCATTAATTAGTACTATGTTTTACATGATATTACAATATTACATGGAGCATCTGTCATTGCTTTTGTGAAGTTAGTACAATAGCAGATGGTCTTCCTAAACATGTGGCTGTGACTAGATCGTCATCAGTGTGGTTGTCTCCCCCAAGATTTTCGGTTAGTGATATAGATGGGATGCTATGGAGAAACCAAGATTCTGATTCTTATGAATCTTGAGTTGTGTTAGTTTCAATTTTGTTTCGATTTCCTTCTCTGCTGATGGCAATGCCGAAGGTGGAGTAAGAAATTGAATTTTTTGGTGTGATTCCGCCTTTTTGGGGAAATTGTATTTCTTTCATTCTTTTTAATATATTACTTTGCTGACCTTAAGCAAAAAAAAAAAAAAAAAAATTATTCCCTTTGTTTGGACATCTTCTTCTTCCATTTCTTTTTCGTTCCTTTAACCTCTCATTTATAGTAGAAGCCATTATTGATCAAATCATAGCGATAAGGGTTTCCGTTTTGCTTTTAGTGGTTGAAATTCTGTCTTGAATATGGGAGAGTGACTAGAAAAGAGGTATATGCATGATGCATTATGGCCTATGGGAATAAGCTCAATCAAGTTGGGCAAAAGTTGGCATACATGCCTTGGGGAGTGTGAATCAAGTTTTCATACCATAATATTCTTGTATGGGTTGATCCACATAGATAGAATCTGCCACAGGGTTGGTAGTTGGGTGGATTCCATCTGTGCGGATAAGCCCCGTACGAGGACTTGAGCCGCACTTTACCTTGAGAGAAACCTGGGAGTTTTCTATTTTTTGTGGACCCATCTTATCACTTGGATCACAATCAAATGAACCCATAATTTAAGGGAAAAGATCCTCTCCAATTAATTGTGTCCTCAGGCCAATTAGTAATCCAAGGGTTGGGAGGAGTTAGGAATAAGTACCCATATATTGGGATACGTGTCTAGGATCCTCCCAGCACTTGAATAATTAATTGGACACCATTTATTTCATTCTTTATTGTAATAGTCCTCAAAATCCTTTGATATCATCAGAAAAACATTAGGATCTCTCTAAGCGAAACTTCTTTGGTAATGTTGTTAAATAAAGTGGCCATAGCTCCTGCGCTGCCCAGTTTGTGTATAATAATTCCCTTTTTCTCTAGCAACTCAACATCATCGTCACTGTCAATGAAGCCATCCATGATGTATGCATAAGCTGTGAAATAAACAATAGACTCATCTCGACCTTGCTCAAAGGCAATCAGGTTTCTATGGGCAAGTTCTGTCTCGTCCCTTATTGGGACAGTTGCATTTTCAATACTCCATCACCCATATCGAACTCTATATCAAATATAAGCGTCTCTGAAGAGTCAGACTCCTTCTCCTAAAACTTCACACCTACACTATTAAGTTCCGAAGCACAACACTTAAGCAACAAAAGTTTTTCATCCTAATTCATCATCTTCCCTGGATATGATGGAATGACGGCAAACCATAAAAGATCAAGAAAATACTTTGCTCCGTAGTCTGGCAATTCCAACACTTTTAATTGCCTTTCAGAATAAAGGACTAGGTCATGAAACCTAATACGAAGGGTTGGGCCATAAAGCGACACAAGAGATTCTTATAGATATGATGACTGAAGGTGTATTGGCCGGCAACCATGCAAAGATTATGCCATCTAAATGTTCACAAAGACTGGAAGCTGATTTTCAAACTTAATGAGGCCATTCTTAATTTCCTTATACCATGAAACATTTGATATGAAATGATCCTTCTCCCTTGATGTAATGTTGTTGAGGAACCCAAGTATAAGGGGGTGTTTGGTTCGGTAAATCAAATGGTGTATATATCGGATATGAATGTCAATCTTTTGATAGACATTCTTCTGAATTATGTTTCTTTCTGAAAAATCGTTTGGTTGCCTTGAGGTAGGGGTGTCAATCGGTCGGTCCGGCTTGATTTTGATCCGGGTTGAGTCAGTTTCGGTGTGGGAAAGCTGAAACCGAAACCGAACCAATAAGGAAATTCCGGTTTCTGTTTGGTTTTGGTTTCGATTTGTCTTCGGTTTCTTAAATCGATTTGTAATCGTGTTGGTTTTGGTTTTTGGTCCACTTTGGATTCGACTTTCCATATAAATGTATACAAAACTATGCAAATTTTGATTTTTTTTAATGAATTTTGGAGTGTTTCGGTTTCTTACCGGTTTGGTTTCAGTTTCGGTCCAGGTTTTGAGCCGGTTTGGGTTTGGTTTCGGGTTCATCCGATTTTCGGTGCGGTTCGGTTTGGTTTTGGGGTTGCAATACTCCAAACCGAACAGAACCAATAAGGTTTCGGTTCGGTTTGGTCCGTGTTGTTATTGGTTTGGTCCAGCCGGTTTTACCAGTTCGGTTTAGGAATTGACACCCCTACCTTGAGGTTAGTACATGTTTCTCGCAGGTTGAGATATTGGCTTCCGTAGAGAACTTCTTTCCTCTTTCTCCTTTTATATTAGGTGGTAAAAAGGTTGCTCAAATCTGAGTTTAAGTGTTGAGGTAAACTCAGATTTGGAACACATCCTTTGTAATATGGTCATTCATGGGAAGTAAGGTGCTCACTTATGAGGGTCAATCTAGTGGAACCAAACAACTCCAAAAATTAAGAATTATCATTCTAAAGAATGTCATCCCAAAGATTTACCAAACCAAACACCTCCTAAAACAGTCATCCATCGCCATCATCTTCACAAACTCATATTTTACCACACCCATGGTTGCTTAATAACATTTGTGAGTTTTTTCTTCCAAATTACTCATAGCTTCGACATAATCATCTAATATTTTCCGAAAGGGTGAGTTTAGAAAGCGCTTTAAATAGCGCAACTTTGTAAATCTCCATGGTCCCTAGGTGTTCCTTGTTATAGTGCAAAGGACCAATTGAGACTAAGAGAGGTGTGTAGACCACATCTGGGTTAACCCTTTGAAGCTGCATGGGAACATGGTATATATCATAATTGGATTGCAAGGAACTGACCTCTTCTAATTTTCGCTCCAGGGATTCCACCAATAATCCCAACCGTTCTTTCTAACTAGTAGAACATATATATCACGAGAAATATACGTAGTCAAGCTCAGAATTGCTTCAACTAGAAGAAAAATTGGAAGGGAAAAAAAAAATGTTAAAGCAAATCAAAATAATAAAAAAAACAAATAAAAAAAAATTTAAACCATTACATAAAGATCAATTAATTAGTATCCAAATACTAAAATGAGGCTAAATCAAAAATCAATTAAGAAAATTTGTGAAGAAAATAAAACTTTACGAAATTCTTGCGGACAAGAAAGCCTCATGAAGACGATGAAAAACTTGGAAGGATAGCTTTCCCTATAAATAGTGATAAAAAAGAGTGAATTTTACTAGAACTTTCCCTCTACATAATGGTAAAAAGGAGTGACTTTTGCTGAACATTTCTACCACGGGCGGTCAAAAAATTACCCCAACCCGAGTAGCAGCAAAAAATTTCCACCAAAACGCGTCTACCCTACCTGTGGTTTCATTGCTTTTTCTTCTCCTTAATTATTGGGGAATGGAGTCTATGCGGTGTCAGTGTAACGAAGACATCACCCATTAGCTCTTATTTACCATTTGATTGGATTGAAAGTATTTTAACCATTCATTACCATTGCCTGCATCAACTGATCCAACATTGTTATAGTTTATTTTTTCAAGTGGACTAACATGTGAGGATCCAACACTTATTCAATTTTATGTCATTACAAGAGTAAAGAGGGATACATACATACGGAGACAAAAGGAACATGTATTGGATCGTTGGTGCAACGATTCAAATTTCTTTCGGTTTCAATCCCGTTGTAATTGTATGGTCACCAATTGAATCTTCACAAGTGTCCTACGGCCTTATGCAATGGTGAGTCCTCCTCTTCAATGTTTAAAAATAAAACTTACCAGAATTGACGACAATTAAAAAATGTTTCGTACGGTAATCTGATTTTTTTGCAATTCTGAATGCTGATACAATTGTTGACAATGGTATTTTTGACGATGTGGGTTAATTATTTGGATAACTCTTGTATTATGACCAAATTGCTTAACATTTTTAAAAGTTTGAAACATTTATTTGAACTACTCTTACATTTAAGATTTATTACAACTAATCCCTTTCTATTAGTTAAGTTGCCATTGAATAATTCTGAGCCCATACCGATATGCCCAATCAAACGTGACACATTTATGGCCAGACCTAGATTGACCCGATTAATAAACGTGTCGGGCTTTTCATGGTGTAGGTAGGTAGCCTATTAAGTGCCCGATCGAACCGACACATTTATATGCTCGATTTGAACCAACTCGTTGTAGCCCAACTCTGCCCGATCCCCTTTAATACTACATAAAATTTCTATTTTGCCACTACTAGTACGAAACTAATTAAGCTTTCTTATCCTTTGCTTTGTAGTAGAATTTGATTTAATTAAGCTTTATTTTGTAAGTTGTAATGGTCAAATCTCTTAGTTTTTTAAAAGAAAAGAACAACCATAATCTCAACCCACTTAAGAATAGAATTTTAGGATAAGCACGTTTGGAGCCCGTTTAGACTTAAATAGGTCAGTAGCCCTGTTAAAGTCCGATTAAGGCCTGTTTAAGGAAGTTCGATTATAAATCACACCATGTCCCCCAAAACTAGGCCCATTTACTTAAACGGGCATTCACAGTGTAAGGTTTTTAAGTGGTCAAGCCCAATTAAGCCCAACCGAGACGGGCCCGGCCCCACCAGTTGACACCCCTAATGTTATAAATTGAAAAAATCTTAAATACCCAAACTACCCTTTAAGGATAGTGAATAGAACCTTATATACCCTTCCCATGGTAAGCCGAGCCCAATTCACCTCCGCAACCTACCATCTTCATTGCCCACCCCTGTTTCATCCATTCTCCTTAAACCTCCAACCAGGACCCTTTGGCCACCGTAACCTCCGGTCGTCCCTCTCTCACAGGCGCCCTCCCTCTCTCCTTGAAACCTAGTCACGGACCACGTCCCCCACTTCTTCTCCATTCCATCTCCATAAATCCAAACCTGCAACTGATCGGTCGCATTGTTTAGTTTGATTCTATAAACGGATCAGGTGGCTGTAACTCTAATTCTATTTTCAGTTATTCTCTTTGTGCTTCCTTTTTTTCTTTTTTTCCCTATAATTTCTTGCTTCTGATTTTTTTTTTTTTTTTTTTCCATTTGCTGCAGAATTTGTTTCAGAGAAGGGTATCTTCTTTTCCGGTGTTCGGTGTCAATTCTTTGAACAAAAAAAAAAA
>NC_056563.1:3070312-3081179 GCF_013358625.1 Macadamia integrifolia | reverse complement strand
TCATGTGGGTGTAGATTTATGAAGAATCTCTCAATAAACCATCTCCCTTGCGGAAGCTGAATCAGTTGCAGGCTATAAATAAAGAATATGCACGGGATGCGATCGAACATAGTTTATTGTTGGTGGAACCCAATGTCCCGAGGTCTCAACTTGGAGGAGTGTATATGTATTATCGTCTTGTTGAACAAGTAATGTGAAATTTGGGGGGTTTTCATAATGGGGTTTTTGGGCGAGTTTTCTTGCCACAATTTGGGTGTTCTTGAGAAAAATATCTATTGTAATTTTTCTTTCAATATAGTGAATCTTCTTCTTCCTCACCTGAGGACGTAGCACACAATACCGGTGTGTGAACCTTGTTAAATCTCTGTATTGTGCAAATTTATATTCGTTTTCTTTATATTTATTAATGCTTGTTCTAATACAAAATCTGTTATACTTAATTGCACGACTCTCTCTTTCTTTTTAAGTTAAAAAAGAAAATAAATAAAAATACCTCCAATGCAAGCAGACAACTTAGAAAAGAATCTCTAACAAGCACTAAAATATGTGCCATATGGTAGTTCATATGGGCCCAAAATTTGTAGAAAAATAGACCCCAAGGTTCCCCATGCTCACATATAAAGTTTCAGCAAAATTGAAACTTTTTAGGTGGCCGAATACAGGTTTTGAAAATTTTAAGACAATGAGAGAGTGCAAATATAGTGAGATTTTTTAAGTAAGTTATGTATGAAAAAAAGGGGGGGGTTATATGGCAGTATATGAGGGGATAAATAATTGAATTATTAAAAAACAGGAAAGAGAGAGAGAGAAAAGATAATTGACTGAAATATGTTCTAAAAGTGATACATATGGATTATGTGGGATGTTATGATTGGAGGATCAGCCCAATTTTCCTTATTGGGGTTGTCATCTAAGAAAGACTGGTTTTGACAGTTTAGGAGGAACAAGTTGAAAGTTGTTGAGCTTGGGTGGATTGCAAAAGGTGGGGAATTGATAACCTAATTAAAACCCGGCCATTTAGTTAATGTGCTGAACAGGACAATCCAACCTAATTATAATAATTCCCTGTTGCACTAGCAACTCGACTTCCCTGGTAGTGTCAATGAGGTCATCCATGAATACTGCGTAGGCTGTGAAATATTGATCATTGTAATGTTGGCCTTCCTCTAAGCCGATAAGGTTTGTAAGGATGACTTCTGTCATGTCCATCACCATCATCTTCACAAACTCTTTTTTTCCAAGGCCTACAACTTCCGAATAACATTTGCGAGCTTTTTCTTCCAAAATACTCACACTTTCGACATAAACATCCAAGATTTTTTCAGGCTGTCAATATAGAAGATTATATAAATAGCGCAGCTTATGTGCTTGCATCGCCTGTAAATGTTCCTTGTTATAGTGCAAAGCAATTGAGAGTGAGTGAGGTGTGTAGGCTTTTGGCTTTAACTTATGAAGCTGGCTGGGAACTTGAAATATATCATAATTGGATTGCAAGGAACTGAACTTTTCCACTTCTTTCTCCATGGATTCCACCAACTTCCCAATTTCTTCATTGTTCAGTGGCCGATCATCATTTATAGTAGCAGCATTGGCCATCGAGTGAAACTCCCTGCCATTTTTTCCAACTAATAATCAATATCATGAACAATATAAGTATTTATTAATAGTTTTATCAAACTAGATGATCACAATTGTGTAGATCAGTAAAGTTCCAACCAGATAAAAAAGTTGAAATTTTATTAAAAAGAAAAAAAAAACAAACAAACAAACAAACAAAACAGAACAAAAGTACCTACGAAAGTAACAATTATACTTCATTTTATTAAAAAAACTTTCCCACAAAGCCACAGTTTAGTTTTTCTCTCACATGAATACTTCAATCATTGTTTATTAAAAATAAAATTTCTATTATTTTCTCTCACCTGTTTTGAATATGTAAATCCTATATGAATGATACTCTTATTTTTAGACAACCATTATTGTGACATATAGAGATTTAAGGGATTAAATTGAAGATAGGAAATAAAAGAGGCCCAAAAAGAAAGGGTAAGGAAAAGAAACACCAATAGTTTCTAACACAAGCAATACTTGCACATCATTTAGTAGGGTTGAAGAGAGGAGAGAGAATAAGACCATTACACAAGACCATGCAGTACCCAAATGCCCAAAACAACTACCAAGACAAATCAATAATCAATTACAGAACTAAAGAGAAGAAAATAGCATAAAACTATTCCACACAAGGATCAAGAAGAGATGGAATGCTTACTAGTACACTTTGGCCAGCTAATCAGTGGTTCTTGTGGATAAGCTCACTTGGGGGGATAAGTTTTGTTTGGATTGCCTTTTTTTTTTTTAAATCTAAAGCCTTATATTCTCACTTGCAGTCACGCACACGAGAGAGAAACTTCTTAGATTTACCACCCAAAAGGAGGTGGGTGGGGTAAGGTTCATAGGTTTGTATTTCAAATTCTAAATGCAAATTTTATGCTTAATGGACAAAGTACAAATATAAATCTACTTGAAATTTTGGGCAATTGTAAATTCTTGTCTTCATAGATTGGGCCATTTCCAAAATCTAATGGATGGTGGGTCTTCCTTCCTTTGCCTTCTGAACATGGTAGCCAAAAGAAAGAAAAGAAAAAAATACACTTTTTGTACTTTTTTTCTTGGGTTAAGAATTTTTCTTTGCACTTAGTATGTTTTCATCCAAGAGAAGATTCCACTTTTCAAATTCAAAATTCCTCTTAGGAATTGTAAAATTTGCTTTTGTTCTCCCAAATTTTTCTTGCCAAAAACACAAGAAAACATGAGAAATTATATGAAAACATAATAAGACAAAAATGAATGATTACATAATGATTTCCTATGTGTCTATCTCTCTCCTAAAATTCAAAATATTTTGAATTTTTTTTTTAATATTTTGAATTTTTTTTTTCTTTTCTTCTCTTCTCTTGGTAACCAAACATACATACTCTTTTTATTTTCTCACTATTTTTTCTCTTTTTTTCTCTTTTCTTTTCTTTTCTAGATTCTTTTTTCTTTTCTTTTCTTTTCTTCTCTTCTCTTAGCCACCAAACATAGCAGGAAGTCCTAATTTTTCAGGAATAAAAAAACATTTAAGAGGTACTATACTTCTGATTTGATAGTTGCATTAGATATGCCTCACGTTCTACCAAAAGGGGGGAAAAAATGTGCCTCACGAGTCTAAGCGTCCACAGTCTACAATTAAGGGGTGTTGAGTCTGCAGACATTTGAAATTGCGTTCACTCAGAAACATTTGTAATTTTCCCTTCTTCTTTTGTGGTTTCTTCTGTACACATGTTTTCCAAGTCTAATTGACCGGATACCATAAAATAAAATAAAATAAAAAACAAAAAAAAAAGTTTGAGTTGATGAAGATGATGAAGAAAACGAAGAAGGGTAACTATGTCTTTTTGTATTCTAAAATTAACATCTTTCACGACATTAGTTTGGGTGAATATATTTGTAGTAAATGAAATGCAAGAGGGGTGAATGTGATAAGGGTAAATGCAAAGATGGTGGATGTAAATTTCCTTAAAATATAATGTTCATAGAAGATTGTCGTTGGAAACCCTTCTTCTCAAAACTAGGATGCTGCGAATGGCGGATGAGATCAGGGTGATCTTGATTTATTTTCTATTGGGACAAAGATCAAGGTTGAACTTGTCTGGCGAAGTTTAGCAATGCCGGAAGTCCTAGTAATGATCATCTCCTTCGAGGGCAATTCCCCTGCAGCCATCGTCTTCTCCATGGGAGTTGTGGTTACTCCCTGGAACTCTAATATGATTTCCCTCAGTGATGGGTGGGGGCCCTATATCCAACGTCTGAGGTTGATTTGGGATGTGATTAGTTAGGGCTTAAGCATGATTTCCCTTTCCATGGTAAGGCCGATCAGGGTCAGCCTGGCCCAGCCTAAGTCAGGGCAAAGGTTGGATTTTTTAGGCCCTAAGTCAATCCTGGGACCAACTAAGGGGACTCAAACTCGGCTCAACCTGTCCTTGTTTTACCACTAATGCCCAACATGTGTAATCTTCTCTACTCCCCCTTTGGAAAAGACCTTTTACCCTCCTATGTTCGACTTTGTTATTGGTGCATGCCACTAACTCACCGAAAGCTGAGGGCATGCCCAGCCCTTTCCCTTAAAAATTATCAAAATATAGATCATAGTTTTATGATATTAGCAATTTAAATGTTTAATAACAAACTTTTTAGATTTACCACCCAAAAGGAAGGGGGAGTATATGCTTCGTACGCTTGTGCTTCAAATTTCTGATTGGAAGTTTGTAGAAATAATCCATATTGAACAACGTTAAATTGAATCTTGTATAGAATATTAAAAATGAAAAGAAAAATTAATATGCCCATGGAGGTAATACCATTTCCTAAGAATTTATTCAACAAGTATTTACGGATAATTTCATATTTTAGTAGTTAAAGGTTCTATGACCCAAGGGGTAGCCAAGTTGGTAAGGGACTTTTGCCTCACGAAACGTGTGATTCTGAGTTCAACTCCTCCTATCTCCTTGAGGTCACTTACACAGGATGTTTAATGCTCTTCACTACTTTCAGACAAAGTTGGATAGATTCGAGACTTGGAAATGGCACGCAAAATTCTCGACCTCAAGCAGATTATTCGCCCCTTTGCACATATGTTTTGAATACTTTGAGAAATTTTGCAAGTCATCTGTTAATGAACTGTACCAAAATCAATCAATATGTCATAGCATGTTACAAAAGGGTACATGCAACCTAATGAGCTTATATAATAAGATCCACCACCCCACCCCGCCCCCCCAAAAAAAAAAAAAAAACCAAAGAAAAAAATATCCCCTTGATAGCCTGAATAATATTGTCCTTAAAAGAATGGAAGAGTATAAGATCGAAGTAAAAACCAAGCATCCTGCCCTACCCCAAGGAAATCTTAGAGGCAAACAGCCAAACAGGCCTAACCTTTGTCTTTCCTGCTTGCAAGTCTCACTTGAGAAGGGATCTTGTTAAATGTTCACGAGCAGTGGCTAGTGCTTGAGATATAGTCTGCAACAACAGAACGTATATTGAAACCCGTAAGAAACCAAAACGATGGATTGAGACCTTCATATTCCCTGGTTATCCACCCCACCCTCTCCACATAATAAGGGTATCAATCAGTCCGATTTTGGTTTTCAAATCCATTTCGGCTCAGTTCAAGTTATAGTACATACCAATCAAAATCGAATTGAGATCAAATAATTTCCATAACCTCAAAATCAAAACCAAATTGACTCATATTCAGTTTCTGTATTTGATTTCATTTGATTCATACACGGTCTCAATAATTCAGTTTACGCCGAAATAACCTGCTGAAACAAATAAAGTTGGGAAGAAAATTACGATATCATGAAAAAACAGTCTCACAATGTCAAATCCAATACCTTTCGGTGCTTTTACAAAACTCAATAAAGAACTCATAAAAGGTAATTTTCCATAACACAGCAAAGACACGTGATTGTAGGGTTTAGTATGGTTTAGGTTCAATTAAATCTGATTCGATTTATATGGGTTACACTTTATTCGGTTCAAAACCGTTGGTTTTTAGTCTAAAACCAAAACCAAATCGAACAAATGAAATTTCACTTTTCAAAATCAAAACCAAAACGGATGGTTTTTAGTCAAAAACCAAAACCAAATTGAACAAATGAAATTTCACTTTTCAAAACCAAAATCGATGGTTTTTAGTCAAAAACCAAAACCAAATCAAACAAATGAAATTTCACTTTTCAAAACAGAAACCAATGGTTTTTAGTCAAAAACCAAAACCAAACTGAACAAATGAAAGTTCACTTTTTAAAACCAAAACCGAACTGATTTTTTTTCGATTTGCTTCAATTTTAAAAGACGGTTTCAGTTCTTTCTTTTCTTTCTTTTTACCTTTTTTTCTTTTTTTTTTTTTTGGGAGGAGGGGTGCGGGTGGGGGCGAGGGTGGGGAACTTAGTAAGGATGAGAGCCAAATCACCTGCTCTGACAAGGGTGCACCAGCATCCATGCTATGGGACGCGACTTTTCCAGCGATAACATTTGCATCGGTCTCAAGAACCATACTGCAAAGACAGATTGCTCAAATCAAGATAAGTAACCATTGCAATGAATGTAAAAACTATAAACCATGGCTTCCACTCTGCAATGTCGTTAACTTTTGGTAAAATATCAGTTCGATAAAAATGCCCCTTCAGACCCCCTCCCCTCCAATCATAATATTATGTCAAAATTAAACTTCTAGCTGAAATACTAAACAAAATGACCCAGAGATTCAGAGAGGAACATTCCTCCTTACATTTTCATGACGATAAAAACTACTGGAGCCTACAAGTTCTGGTCACCTGATGTTTCACATAGTAGACGGTCCTTTTTTAAGATATTTCATCTACAAGGCAGAAATATATATTTTTTTCACATTTTGACAACAAAAGGCCAAGACATACTAAAACCCTAAAATGTGATCAGCATTGTGCCACATTTGAGAAGTGAATAATCAAGTGCCATTACCATCAAATGTCGCTGCTGTCAAGGACTTGAAATCAAGCTGAAAACTTGTATTGCCCCTTAACACCACTTACCATTTAGGTCACTCCACCTTACGTGATAGGAGTCGGGCATTTTTTTATAGCTTTTGATCCATTTAAAATGGAGCACTCTCAGAAGAACAGATGCATGACCAGACAGTACCCACAAAGTAATTAACTTTAGCTTGCCTACCCACATTGCTCAACCCTAAGAGAGAGAAAGAGGGGTAAAAGGAATCGTTCAGACAACAAAGGCTTAGATATGATGCATACCCTCCATCAACAATCTCATCAAGGCATAAAAGAATGAGATCCAAGTTCTCTAGTGCTTCCCTTTTGTCTACATTGCTTCTGAACCAAGAAGATGCTGGTGTTAGGTAGCATAAGTGCATAAATTAAGAAACTATCAACTTCCAAGTTAAGAAAGAATGGCCATCGAACAGGGGGTTGAGGTCACAAATAAGACTAACAGTACCTGAGGAGGAGGGCAACAGCATCAAAAAATCCCTGAAGTACTGTGGCTAAGATGAGCTCATTTTCATCATCACCTCCAGTAACAAAGAAGTGTAGGTCTTGAACGAACTTATAGACAATGATGTGATTATCAAGCATTGCTATTTCCGCTGTAGATGATGAAATAGAAACGGATTAAATTTCACATAACGGAAACCCAAACTATGCCAGCCACTATCCATTTTGATTTGTTTGGCATCTGAAATAAACAGTATAGAAGACCAAATATCTAGGAATTGTATGTAAACAGAGATGTCCTATGTTACATTTTATTTTTATTTATTTTTTAATTTTTTAATTTTTTTTTTGGGGGTGGGGGGGGAGAGAGAGGGTGTTAGTGGTTGCCTGAATTTAGTTAGTTCCAGTTCCTGCTAGAATCAAGAATAAAATATTATCTACTATCTTGGGAATGAGAAGAACAAGCCAATGTGACTACAAAAATAATTGTAACATAAAAAAAAAAAGTAACATCTTGCAGATTTCCCTGCTTTTAATTTGATTTGAGTTTGAGTTTTAATTATAGAACTGAAGGAAAACTGTGTGTGTATAGTGATCAGGTATTGCGGCCATTTGCCAATTCCATAAAAACCTCAAAATTCCTTTCACTGATTTGACTGAGCAAAATGTGACATGCTTTTAACAGATATTAATGATTAATGGTCTTCAAGTGCTATGGAAGAAATCCACTATCCCAATCATGCATAAGAGCAAGGTCCATGTGGCCGACCCCATTTTTATGGGATAAGGCTTTGTTGTTGTTGTTGTTATTGTTGTTGTTGTATAGAATTTCGGGAGAGAGGCCATCCAGGTCGATGGAGGAATGGAGGAGGTGGAAGAAGAAGATAAGAGGCAGGAGGAGATCTTGGCGAATCTATAGCTGTATAAGAATCAAATAAGGAGTCCACTAAGACAAGGAAGTTAAGAGTATGTGCAAATAGAAAGGTTGTCAAGTACAAATAAGTACCTTAGGTATGAACAAAGGAGGTAGAATAGTAAGTAGTAACATGGCCAATATTATATTTGTGGACTGATTTATCAGGTCAAGGCAGTAAAATGTTTGGTAACCCATCCCACCCCCAACCACCAATCCCCCAAAAAGCAAGTCTTCTATATAGACCTCACCTTGCGAACAGTCCTCTCTTATAACAAGTCTTTTTGAACTCCCTTCCAGAACCTCTTAGTGCAGATACACACCAGTTTTTGAAGAACCAGAATATTCCATTGGTCTCATGTACCATTGGTTCTCTATACAGCTATGCTCTTACTGCCCTTGATAAGCTTTGCAATATCAAAAAAGTCTAGAAGGATTTGCAAGAACGTTCTGATAAAGTCTCCTTTGCTTGTGATACTTCTTATCTCAAAATCATGTGCAAAGGTGACAAATCTTGCGACTGTTCTACCAAGAAACCCTCTCATCACCGACGGTTTCCTCTTTTCTCTCAGAAAAGGGATCCATTCAAAAAGAAATGGTTCTCTTTTCGGTCTCCAAGGAAAAAATGGCGATTCCTCCAGAAAAAGCAAATTCGAGGAAAAAACAAGTTCTCGGCTTATGTCTGTGGAAAAAATGGACATACATTTTGCAAAACATTGTCCTCAGTCTCGAAAGAAAGAAAAGGTTTTGCACATGTTATCTTCCCTCCAGCAAGAAGATCTTCAAGATGCAGACCTTGAGTCTCTATATTCTCTTGATGACACTCCTACAGGCCTCTCTCTTTTTGCCATTGATTTCCCTAATACAGACTCAAACCCAGAGTCTTCCCTCTCCGAGTCCGAGGAATCTGATCCCCTCTACCAAGTAATAACTCTTCTTCCCTCTACTTATCCTACTCCTCAGCCTCCCCTCTTACAAAGTCAACCAGTTACCCTTCCTCATGTTTCTGTTACAATTCTTCCTAACCCTTATGCCAGACCCATAAACCTTATTGCCTTCCTTGACACAGGAGCTGCTACTACAATCCTGAACCCAAAATCCTCCCTAAATCATTGTGGAAATCCCAAGATCCTCCTCTCCCTTTTCTTGCAGCCAACGGTGAAATCTTCCACATCACCCTTGTGTCTCGACAACCCATTAGAATCCAACTTCTTCCAACACTTTCCATATCCCATACAGTCCTAGGAACCCATTTTCCAGCCAAAGACCTTATCATCGGTTTTGACATTCTTAGTCATCTTCCTCTCCGATGGACACCCCAAAGTCTTATCTCCCTATTTCTAACTTGTTTCTTGCAGGTACCTCCCTCTTTGAAGAAATTAAAGCACATATTCTCTCCACCCCTTGTGCAGAATCTCATTCGGATTTTCTTACAAAGTGTTCTCGACCACTATGGCAGAACCCTGACTTTTTCAATACGCTACCTTTCAAGAAAAATGAAGATGTCAATCCGACAAAAGCCAGCCATCCAGGCCTCACTCCGGAACATCTTTCCTTGGCTATCCAAGAGATTCAACAACTTCAGTTTCAAGGTCTTTTGGAACCCACTTTCTCCCCATGGGCATGCCAGGCATTTTATGTTAATAAAAGAACGGAACAGATTCGAGGAAAGCTGAGAATGGTGATTGATTATCGGCCTCTAAATCACTTTTTGGCTGATGAAAAATTTCCTCTCCCAACTCGACCGGCTTTACTTCTCCAGCTAGCCCATGCTACGGTGTTCTCCAAGTTTGACCTCAAAGCAGGTTTTTGGCAACTTGGAATTATTCCTGAAAACAGACCAAAGACAGCTTTTTGCATTCCAGGCTACCATATGCAATGGACTGTCATGCCTTTTGGTATCAAGACAGCACCATCTATCTTCCAGAGAGCTATGATGAAGATATTTGCTCCCATCCAAGACCATGCACTTATATATATTGATGATATTCTTCTCTTCTCTAGTACAGAAGCAGCCCATCTTCAACTTCTCCAGCAGTTTCATCAATTAGTTCAACAATATGGTCTTATGCTCTCTCCAAAGAAGATACAAATTGGCGTCCCCTCTATTGATTTTCTTGGTGTTACTATCTCCAAAGGACAATATCATCTGCAGCCACATATTGCAACTTCTTTGCAGCTATTTCCAGATGGTCCTCTCACCAAAAATCAAGTACAACAATTTCTTGGGATTGTCAACTACATGACAGAGATTTGGGGGTTTTGAAATTTTGAATTGAATCAGACTCTATTGTAGTAGTGATCCTGTTTCAAAATAGATATATTTCATGGCTTGTAGCTCATAAGTGGGCTAATCACTTTAGGAAATGAACCCAATTGTTGATTTCTTGGCAAAGGAGGCAGCAAAAATCCAAAGTTCATCTATAATGGTTTCCTTGCCCAGGAGTATTTCTAGTGAGTTCGCACGAGATGCAACGACAAGATCCCAATATAGGCTTTTGAGATAGCGATGGTGAGTTCCTACTAATGACAATGCTGAAGGTGGGGGCTCACTTCTCGAGTTTGTATTTGTTCATGCTTTTTTTTTTTTGTAATTTACTATTGATATATATCGATGTACTCTATAAAAGAACGTACTTGTGTTTTGTGGCAAATTTTATCATCTGACCTAAATGCCCACATTTACAACTTAAATTACGACTAAAAAATTATTATGAAAAAAAAAATTCTTTCCATAATTCCACTATCCATAATTATCTCTGAATCTCTCTCTCACACACACTCTTCCCTAAACATGGGGGAGAATTTTAAAAAAAAAAAATCCATAATTCATAATTATCTACTACCATAATTATCTCCATCTCACTCTCACCCTCTCTTCCTTATACATGGGAGAGAATTTAAAAAAAAAAAAAAAAAA
>NC_056563.1:3061853-3067130 GCF_013358625.1 Macadamia integrifolia | reverse complement strand
GCCTCAGATATAGGATACGGCGGAATCCTCAAACAAAAACTTCTGGACAACAACAAAGAACAACTAGTCCAATTCACTTCTGGGATCTGGAACTCCACTCAAAGGAATTACAGTACCATCAAAAAAAAATTTTTATCAATTGTTCTTTGCATACAAAACTTTCAAAATGCATTATTAAATAAACCGTTTTTAGTTCGTTTTGATTATAGCGCAGCTAAATATGTTTTACAAAATGATGTTTCAAATCTTGCATCAAAACAAATTTTTGCCCGATGGCAAGCTTTATTATCAATTTTTGAATTTCAAATAGAATATATTAAAGGAGAATCCAATTCTGTCCCTGACTTTCTTACCCGAGAATTCCTACAGGGCCAGACTCTTCAAATCAACCTTATCAGGATGGCTCCCCCTAAGGAGTCCACCTCCTCAAATTCAATTGTCAAAACCAAATCAAGCTATGGTGCCTCCGCAGCCTCTGTAGCACCATCTAACCAAATAATCACTAGAAGCCAATCCCAGATGGCCTCTACAAATAAGCCCTATTCCCATGCTGTGGTCGTTTCCTCAGTCGCTGGTCCCGTCCAAAACACAAACAAGGCTAGCTCTAGCCTACAATCTACTCAAGCCAAACCTCTCCAAACAGCCCAAGGTTCTAAACTCAAAAGCCAATACCATGAAAAACTATGCAAAGAAGACCTCTTCACCATTGAATAGGCCCTGTTCAAATTTGCCGACTCTCCTATCATGTTGGCATAACAAATTTTTTACAAAGGATGGCATCACCATTCCACCTCTCCTTCAAAAAATCAAGAGTTCTACGAATATATCCTCGTAGAAACTGACTCTGTCAGATTCAAACTCAACTATGACAGATATGACCAAACTTTGGTTACACATACAACTGTGACCATATGCAAAATTCTTTCATTACAAGATTGGGGCAGTCATCCCCTTAATACAAGAAGCTTTTCAAATACCTTTACCCCACAAACTTTTACATATTTTGATTACCAGGACGTCTGGTTCAAAGCCTTCTGCTTCCAAAACAGGATTAACCGCCACTCTTGGTTCTTCTGTTTTGAGTACAGATTCAATAACCAAACTCCCATTTGGTTTCCCAAATGGTGGGATCAATATGGTCCTATGATTGAGATCCTACCACCACAAATCCAAGATTCCTTTCAAATATTTTGTCAAAACACAAACCCCCAACCTCACCAACCTGACTTCCTCCGGTTCTTTCTCCACTGCCGATTGGCATGGATACTGTTCTGGAAATATCAAATTTATGATTACCAGGTACCTGACTGGATTGCCCCAGTCCTATGCCGATCCTTCAACGTCAAATGGTGGGATAACTGCGACGTCTCCAAATGTGAAAGGACGTCTCTCATCAAAAGCCTCATAGGTCTCAACCCTGTTCCAACAATTCAAAGTACATCAAAATCAAGTGTCAAAAGTGAGAAGGAAGCCCTTCTGGCCCGATTAGCTGAGCTCGGTTCCGACTCAAAAGGCGAAGCAGGCTCCAGTGATGGTGCGTACAGCCTCAAATCCATCAAAGGATCCATCCCTGCCCACGAGCTCTGCTATGGGCAAGATCCATATGAAGATGATCCTGATTATGAGCCTGCCAGCTCTAAGGCATCTTCCTCCGGAAAATTCAAAGAAGTGACATCACGACGATCTCGTCGGACTTCAAAGTCAAAGTCTTCCTCGACCAAACCATGAGTTGGTCCTTAACGACTGCTAAGACGGATATAAACTAGCCGACTAGTATAGTCGTAAAACATACCTAGTCAGATAACACAACCTATTAAGGAAAGGAGGTACTGTTACTATCCCAGGTTAAAGGATAGTCCGGCCAATATCCGGCTCAAACAAATAGGATATAAAACCCCTTGGTCAAACCAATACGGAGAACAATGTCCATGACACATGGAATGCCGTGGTAAGATCATAGAAGATTCCAAATCATTTGTCGACAGCAACTTCAAGCAAAGATTCCAAATCATTTGTCGACAACAACTCCAACTTTCGGCGCCAACAGTTCCAAAACTGTCGGCAGTAACTGTTCACTTCAAAATCTAAATTCAAGTACACAGTTCCAAATAGTGAAAAATGAAATGTCAAGTAGTACCTAATTTGGTACAGTACCAAATGAAATCCAAATATTACCCAAACCCACATGTAATTCAAATGAGCCTCCTTACATTATAAAAGGAGCATATCACCCCATTACTCAAACCACTTGAAAAAATTTCTCAAACTTGTAAATAAGAGAGAGAAGCTCCGAAGCAAGCCTTGTCCTCACAAGGTCTTCCAAGATCTCTCCGAGTTCTTCATCGAACTTCAACAACAGGCCCCGATCATCTCAAGTTTGATCGTCCTCCAAAGGTTAGCCACCTACAGTTCAAAGATTCTTCAAACCAAACATCCTTCTTCTTCTCAAATCCTCTAACCCAAGCCTACCCAGAAACCCAAGAACTCTGGATCAAAATCTCCAAATATTGTAAACTTTATTTTCAAATATATTACTTTTGATTGCATTATTAGCTTTCTGCATCTGTATATAGCAGTTTCTTGTTCTATCTTCACAGAGATGCCTACAGTAGTGCCTCTCGATTGTGAAAAATAGATCCGGTTAAGTAGCTTTTATTTTATTTAAGCGTTCTGCAATCCTTTACTTTGAGTTTATGGTCTTGTTCTTTTCTTGTTTATTTAATTTAGCACGAATTAGTTCTAAGTAAGGTATTGCACCTATCTTAGTGTAAGTCTCCTTGCTGGATCGGAGTAAGGTATTGCACCTATCTCGTCCTGATTGCCATACAGAACCAGGAGATCCCTATTTCCTTGGATTTTGGTATATCTCGATCCTGTAATCTGGTTTCAACCTTACTTAGAACTAAATCGTGCTTAAATTAGAATAAACAAGTAAATAAAGAACAAGACCATAAATTCAAAACAAAGGATATGGAATTGCAGAAAATAAAAGCTGCTTTCCTAGATCTATTTCTCAGAATCAAGAGGCACGACTGTAGGTTTTGATCTGAGGATAGAACAAGAAGCTGATGTATGCAGAAAGCTAAAAATACAATCAAAGACCAAAATCTCCAAATATTGTAAACTTTATTTTCAAATATATTACTTTTGATTGCATTATTAGCTTTCTGCATCTGTATATAGCAGTTTCTTGTTCTATCTTCACAGAGATGCCTACAGTAGTGCCTCTCGATTGTGAAAAATAGATCCGGTTAAGTAGCTTTTATTTTATTTAAGCGTTCTGCAATCCTTTACTTTGAGTTTATGGTCTTGTTCTTTTCTTGTTTATTTAATTTAGCACGAATTAGTTCTAAGTAAGGTATTGCACCTATCTTAGTGTAAGTCTCCTTGCTGGATCGGAGTAAGGTATTGCACCTATCTCGTCCCGATTGCCATACAGAACCAGGAGATCCCTATTTCCTTGGATTTTGGTATATCTCGATCCTGTAATCTGGTTTCAACCTTACTTAGAACTAAATCGTGCTTAAATTAGAATAAACAAGTAAATAAAGAACAAGACCATAAATTCAAAACAAAGGATATGGAATTGCAGAAAATAAAAGCTACTTTCCTAGATCTATTTCTCAGAATCAAGAGGCACGACTGTAGGTTTTGATCTGAGGATAGAACAAGAAGTTGATGTATGCAGAAAGCTAAAAATACAATCAAAAATAATATATTTGAAAATAAAGTTTACAATATTTGGAGATTTTGGTCCAAAGTTCTTAGGTTTCTGGGTAGGCTTAGGTTAGAGGATTTGAGAAGAAGAAGGATGTTTGGTTTGAAGAATCTTTGAGTTGTAGGTGGCTAACCTTTGGAGGACGATCAAACTTGAGATGATCGGAGCCTGTTGTTGAAGTTCGATGAAGAACTCGGAGAGATCTTGGAAGACCTTGTGAGGACAAGGCTTGCTTCGGAGCTTCTCTCTCTTGTTTACAAGTTTGAGATTTTTTCAAGTGGTTTGGGAAATGGGGTGATGCTCCTTTTATAATACAAGGAGGCTCATTTGAATTACATGTGGGTTTGGATAACATTTGGATTTCATTTGGTATTGTACCAAATTAGGTACTATTTGACATTTCATTTGTCACTATTTGGAACTGTGTACTTGAATTTGTATTTGAAGTGAACAGTAACTGCCGACAGTTTTGGAACTGTTGGCGCCGAAAGTTGGAGTTGTTGTCGACAAATGATTTGGAATCTTTGCTTGAAGTTGCTGTCGACAAATGATTTGGAATCTTCTATGATCTTACAACGGCATTCCACGTGTCATGGACATTGTTCTCCGTATTGGTTTGACCAAGGGGTTTTATATCCTATTTGTTTGAGCCGGATATTGGCCGGACTATCCTTTAACCTGGGATAGTAACAGTACCTCCTTTCCTTAATAGGTTGTGTTATCTGACTAGGTATGTTTTACGACTATACTAGTCGGCTAGTTTATATCCGTCTTAGCAGTCGTTAAGGACCAACTCATGGTTTGGTCGAGGAAGACTTTGACTTTGAAGTCCGACGAGATCGTCGTGATGTCACTTCTTTGAATTTTCCGGAGGAAGATGCCTTAGAGCTGGCAGGCTCATAATCAGGATCATCTTCATATGGATCTTGCCCATAGCAGAGCTCGTGGGCAGGGATGGATCCTTTGATGGATTTGAGGCTGTACGCACCATCACTGGAGCCTGCTTCGCCTTTTGAGTCGGAACCGAGCTCAGCTAATCGGGCCAGAAGGGCTTCCTTCTCACTTTTGACACTTGATTTTGATGTACTTTGAATTGTTGGAACAGGGTTGAGACCTATGAGGCTTTTGATGAGAGACGTCCTTTCACATTTGGAGACGTCGCAGTTATCCCACCATTTGACGTTGAAGGATCGGCATAGGACTGGGGCAATCCAGTCAGGTACCTGGTAATCATAAATTTGATATTTCCAGAACAGTATCCATGCCAATCGGCAGTGGAGAAAGAACCGGAGGAAGTCAGGTTGGTGAGGTTGGGGGTTTGTGTTTTGACAAAATATTTGAAAGGAATCTTGGATTTGTGGTGGTAGGATCTCAATCATAGGACCATATTGATCCCACCATTTGGGAAACCAAATGGGAGTTTGGTTATTGAATCTGTACTCAAAACAGAAGAACCAAGAGTGGCGGTTAATCCTGTTTTGGAAGCAGAAGGCTTTGAACCAGACGTCCTGGTAATCAAAATATGTAAAAGTTTGTGGGGTAAAGGTATTTGAAAAGCT
>NC_056563.1:3055580-3058915 GCF_013358625.1 Macadamia integrifolia | reverse complement strand
AAAAAAAAAGGACAAATAGCCCCAAGGTTCCTTACTCAAATATATATATATATATATATATATATTAAAGGAGAATTCAATTCTGTCCCTGACTTTCTTACCCGTGAATTCCTACAGGGCCAGACTCTCCAAATCAACCTTATCAGGATGACTCCCCCTAAGGAGTCCACCTCCTCAAATTCAATTGTCAAAATCAAATCAAGTTATGGTGCCTCCGCAGCCTCTGCTGCACCATCCAACCAAATAATTACTAGAAGCCAATCCTAGTTGGCCTCTACAAACAAACCCTATTCCCATACTGTGGTCGTTTCCTCAGCCGCTAGTTCCCTCCAAACCACAAATAAGGCAAGCTCTAGCCTACAAACTACTCAAGCCAAACCTCTTAAAACAACCCACAGTTATAAACTCAAAAGCCAATACCATGAAAAACTTTGCAAAGAAGACCTCTTCACCATTGAAGAACCTCTGTTCAAATATGTCGACTCACCTATCATGTTGGCACAACAAATTTTCTACAAAAGGTGGCATCACCATTCCACCTCTCCTTCAAAAAATCAAGAGTTCTATGAATATATCCTCGTAGAAACTGACTCTGTCAGATTCAAACTCAACATGACAAAAACG
Source organism: Macadamia integrifolia (assembly GCF_013358625.1). Taxonomy (NCBI): domain Eukaryota; kingdom Viridiplantae; phylum Streptophyta; class Magnoliopsida; order Proteales; family Proteaceae; genus Macadamia; species Macadamia integrifolia. Next base: position 3,058,291 of record NC_056563.1, on the reverse strand, counting down.
AGCCAACATTGGTTACACATACAACTGTAACCATATGCAAAATCCTCACACTCCAAGATTAGGGCAGCCACCCCCTTAATACAAGAAGTTTTTCAAATACCTTTACCCCACAAACTTTTACATACTTCGATTACCAGGACGCCTGGTTCAAAGCTTTCTGCTTTCAGAACAGGATTAACCGACATTCTTGGTTTTTCTTTTTTGAATACAGATCCAATAACCAAACTCCCCTCTGGTTTCCCAAATGGTGGGATCAATATGGTCCTATGATTGAGATCCTACCACCACAAATACAAGACTCGTTCCAAATATTTTGTACAAATACAATTCCCCAACCTCATCAACCTGACATCTTCCGGTTCTTTCTCCACTGCCGTCTGGCATGGATACTGTTCTGGGAATATCAAATTTATGATTACCAGGTACCTGACTGGGTTGCTCTAGTCCTTTGCCAGTCCTTCAACGTCAAATGGTGGGATAACTGTGACGTCTCTAAATGTGAAAGAACGTCCCTTATCAAAAGCCTCACAGGTCTCAAGCCTGTTCCAACAATCCAAAGTATATATATATATATATATATAAAGGATTGTGGGAAACTGTCACAAACGGTAGTGATAGGAATTGTGGGAATGTGGGAAACCGTCACAAACTGCATATGGATGTAAGTTTAAGTTAGACCTTCTCTCCCTCCATCCCCCCCCCCCCCGGGTGGATATGATTCACTCTCAATTCATCCTTTTCAATTGGTTTAGCTCTTTTCCTCATTCTTTAGAACCTGTCGAATCTTCAAGAACCATCAATCATTAACTAAATTTTTTTTAAGGAAAAGCAGGTTGGGCAAGCCACTTGGGTGCTTAGTTGTGTCACTGTTGCTCTTTCCCCTTTGGAAATGATCGCCATGCGCCTTGCATCCCAGGCCTGCCATTGATTAAATTGCTAGCTTCAGAAAAATTACTGCCATGGCTATTCCTTTCCCTTTTTTTTTATATTAGTCGTTGAACTATTCAAATCGGATAGATAATGTTCCAAATTGTCTGAATTCGGATTGGATACCCTTTGGCCGATTATGTATATCCTTAAATGAAAATAGATTTTAATCGAATTCAGATTTTTGATTATCCATTTACATCCCTACCAAAAAAGGAAAATTTTGATTCTGCAACCTCTGCTACTTTGTAATGACAATTTAAAAAAAAAAAAATCTCTCATTTTCCTTTTGAATCAAGTACCACAGACGCACCTTGAGTTCTCATTGAATTGCACAAAACTTCCATTAGCATCTAATTAGCAACTATACTAAGTAATTAACTAAATTCATGTATTAATATTTTTGGATGCGTGCAACTTGTTGTCATCAAAGTGATTAACTAAGAAGTTGTAACATATTTACAAAAAAAAAGAAGTGAAATGATAGGATTTATCAATGGTTAAAACAATGCGTTATATCTTAAAAGGGCAAAAACTGATTTTGTGTAGTTACAATAAGATTTTTCTTCTTAGAATAGGGTTCAACTTGTTCTCACCAAATTGATGAACTAAGAAATTGTATCCTTCTTTTAATTTTCCTTGTTATTCTCAAAAGTTATTTAATATAAGGGTAAAAAAAGGTTTTCCGAAAACTGAAATTTATTTAGTACAATTTTTAATACAGTATTTATATGAAATAAGTCAAAAAAAGGTTTTCCAAAAACTGAAATTTATTTAGTACAATTTTTAATGCAGTATTTATATGAAATTAGTCAAATCATAGTTAAAGGAAAATGTGTTAAATTACTTAGTATGGTTACTAATTAGATGCTAATGGAAGCTTTGTGCAATTCAATGAGAACTCGACATGTGTCTGTGTTACTTAATTCAAAAGGAAAATGAGAGATTTTTTTTTTTTTTTTTAAATTGAATTCCAATCTTACAGTTGAAGGTGTTAGCAAAAATATTTTTTTATTTCTAATATAATTCCAATCTTACAACTGAAGGCATTAATAAAAGTCCTGTTATTTATTTTTTATTATTTTTTATTTTTATTTTTTATTTTTTATTTTTAATTTTTAATTTTTTGTTTTTTTTTAATTTTTAATTTTTTTATTTTTTCCAAGTTGAAGTGCAGTCTTACAGTCAAAGGCGTTAGCAAAATGTTTTTTCACTCTAACATGATTGATTACAAATATAATTTGTAACCGAACATTTTTACCCCTTCATTTTTTTGCTAAAAATTCATATGTATTAAAAGATTTAAATATGTAAATTTCCAACTCCACATATTAGCCCAGCACATCCTCCATATTGAAATTCCAATTAATGTTTTTATGTTCTTATTATAAATTTTTGTTCTTACTTATTTTTTATCTTATTTGATACATGTCAGATGGTTGCAATTCTGTCCTAATTATATATGATTACTTCCTTAACAAAAATTATAGAAATAATAACGATAATAAACTATAGATGATAGAACCATCCCTCACAAGGCCCAATTTATTTCCCTTTAATAACATTTCGACTTATAATTAAATAACATTGCGGTTTATAATATGACACGAGACATCTGAAGCTCATTATAGGGACTGAGATATTGTATTAAATAATTTTAGTTGTGTAGATTGATTGGCTTTTCTACTTGATGACAAGGTCGAAGGTGGAGAAGTTGATCTAGTCTTTGTTGTTCGAGTTTCAGGCTGGTTTGCAATCTGTCTTTGTATTTTTTTTTTTTTTTT
>NC_056563.1:3026834-3055480 GCF_013358625.1 Macadamia integrifolia | reverse complement strand
TTCCAGGTAATCAATGAGACGGGTAATCAACTATATTAATTAAAGAGAACTAAATTGGAAATAGCAAAAGCACTCAACAAATAGTAGTTAAATAACAGAACTAAAATTTATGGGGCGAGGGGAAGGGAAAGGAAATTCGAATGATTTATAATAATAGTATTGTAGAGAATTTGAGTCCATGATAATATAACTAGAAATCAGATTCCGATTTCAAGCTGACCTGATTGATTGATGCTGACTGATCTCCGGTGTACAGAAGCAAAACAAGAGAAAGGTCTGTTAAGTTTGTCTCGAATTCTTGACCCGTTTTGAAGATTGACCTGATCCGACATATTTTGGTGGCGATCTAAATGAGAATTTTTCTGAGATCTGTGGTGGAAGCAGGGGGGTTTGGCAGATAGGCCCAAGCCCAGAGCCCATCACTGATCTGGTATGGGGGTGTACGGTTCGACCGGATCGACCACGACCCGATGGATCGAGCCACGACTTGGAGTATATATAATGTACTGTTGCTTATTGAGAAAGTCATTGCATTTTGGGGTTTTCTCGAGCTAGGGTTTCAGGGAGAGTTTTCTCGCCGCTGCTTGGATGTAATCTCTCTTTTGCATAGTGAAACTTCTTCTTCTTCGCCCGATGACGTAGCACACCACCCTGGTGTGTGAACCTCGTTAAATCTCTGTGTCGTGCAGATCTATTGTCTCTTTATTTTTCGTATTTCTTGGTGTTTGATCTAACAAGGTCCTGGAAACAAAAGAGAATATATTAATGGCAATGAGAGTGGCTGTCTTGGTGACAATGGAGTTTGCATTCATTGTCTAAGAAATCCATGCTGATGGGGTCGTATCCTCTAGCTGATCTGCATTTCCAGGAATCTTCTCAGGGATGGGCAGAATGGAGCTACCTCACCAGAAGAATCATTCGACCTCCTCACAAAGACTAGGGCTATGTTTGGTTCCAGTCCCGCTCTATTGGAGTCTATCTTAGGCAGAACTGATATTTCTTGATTCCGTTCCAATAGAATGAGAAATGGTGTTTGGTAAACCTATTCTGGGATCAATTCTGGAGCACAAAAAGATCAATATCAGCATTTGGAAGGCCTTCTACAGTCAATTTGAGCACTACACTTCTTAATTGCGAAAATGCCATTATGGTTTATCATACTACATAGTAATTACAGAAATGCAATTATGGTTTATGAAATTACATGGTATTTACAGAAATGCCATTATGGCTTATGAAACTACAAAGTTTTTACATAAATGCCACTCCGGCTTATGATTGTATTTTCATAAAGTAAATAAAAAGATGGTGTCTAATAAATATAACTGTTCATTCAAAAATTGAAAGACAATAAGCGATAAAGATGAGAATTTCCAAGCCATGCGAAATACATGGTGCAAGAAAAGAGAATCAACTCCAGAAGCGATGCCTAGGCACACAATTCTAGCAAATTCCTGGTAGGAATAAGTGGTTAACCAATTCCTCATCCTTCATGATTCATCCCTAAGGTTTGGTTGATAACTCAACCTCATGGTTTAGGGTGCATATTGTTTGATCCAGCATTCAGTGACTAACCTCAAAAGTCCCTTAAGCCCCTTTGAAACCAAAGCTTGTTAACAACTCAAAAGAAATGGCATACAATGAACGGTGTAGTTGCCCTTTAAGACAAACATGAAGCGCAGGCAGGACGCTTCAAAGAATAGGGAGTAGCCTCGACAGTAGAGTTACAGATGCAAAATCCCCATAATTACAAGACTAAGTCCCAACTTCTTTGCAAATAAATACCTGATCCAATGGCATATTCAGCAACTTCTAGCTTCAATGGCCCAAAAATGTCATGGAAGGGTGGAGGGAAACACAAGCACATAAAGCTACATTCAGCATCCTTCAGAGTGAATCACAAACTGAATCTGAATCTGGCAACGAATGGATGACTGCTAAAACCTTAGATCATCTGAACTCAAACCAAATCTCATAGTGGTTGAAGAGCAAAGTATCACGGCTATGTTGTCCAAGATACTCAAGCACTATACTAGTTACCCTTTTGTTGACTCCTCTACGAGCAATTGTCCAGGCATGGAAAGGAAGTGTGGTATTTTGCTTCATCTCCTCCGTAGTGGGAAATACCCTCAAATCTGAACATTCAAAATTGTACAAAATTGACCCAAAGAACCATACAGTTGAGCAGGCTTTGAGAAACTGGGTTCAGACAAAGAATCATACAGTTGAGCAGAACTAGTAAATGGTTTAATGTGCCTCATTCATCCAAACTTCCATCTATGAGCCATTAGAATTCCCTTTTCTTCAACCTGGTCTGTTGTTTGGTGACAGACTTTAGGAGCAGGCTTTTTTCACAGGAACAAATTAGCAGACAGACACACAAGTGGTCACTCAATGAATCAGGAGTTTCTTCTCAGTAGAGCAGATTGGTTTGCTAAAAGTACATGTCGTTTTCATCCTTAAAAACAAAGCTTCTAAGTGTCACTTGATAATGCCTTGTCAAGAACAAAAATGGAGTGTTATGACAGCACCCCAAAAATATTAAGAACATTTCTGAACATCAAAGATGATGGATTAAAACCAGTATTTCAAATTGTTGTTGCACAATCTAGGCAATTGGTTCCACCATGCTCACCAATAATCACCGCACGAGCATTCACCATCCCTAAAATTGTGAAAACCTGAAGCATCCCTAAGAGACACCTCTCTCTTTGTAACAATTGAAACATACTTTAAAAATGTATGGCAGTCCCCACAAAGATGGATATTCTTCATAACACGTACTGGTTTTCCATGCCCAGTCATTAGAAGCCCAAATGTCACAGCCAGCTTGGCACTGTGATAGAACAGAAAATCCTTCTTTTGATTCTCTTCCACTTCGTGAAGAACAAAGCTAGTATCAGGCACATATCCAGCCTTCATGCATTCCAAGATCAGTATGTCCAATCCACTATAGATATCTTTGGTGTGGAAGTGGGATTTCTCTCTCATAAAGAACGAATGAACCCTGTTTTGATGAATGATCCAACTTTGACCAGGGTGCTTCCGCAACCCCTTCTCTCTCATCTCCTCCCTTATCCTTTCAGAACAATGCCATCTTCCTGATGCAGAATACAGATTTGCAACCAGTATATACATTGATGGATCTTGCAGGTCCATGGCAAGAAGATGCTTTGCGGCCCATTTTCCTAGAATTGTATTTGACCTCAACCTACTACTGTCAAGTAAGGCTCTCCACACAGAACCATCAGGCTCAAAAGGCATATTACTAATTAATTCTTCGGCTTCTTTTAAGTAACGCCAATAACCAAAAACACCAACCATAGAAGCATAATGTGCTGAAGTAGGCTCAATGCCATAAAGACTTCTCATGGAGAACAGCAAACTATGACAAGCATCGACCAAATTTGTGCTGGTATGCCTGTAAGCTGAAATAATCAAAACTAATGTGATGGAGTCTGGCTTTATACCCATCTCCTGCATCTTTGACCAGGCAGCTAGTGATTTATTGCCTTGCCTATGAAGAAGATGACCACCAATCAAACAGTTCCATGAAATTGTATCATGTTTGGGCATGAGACTAAAAGACTTACTTGCATCCTCCATATTTGCACACTTCGCATACATGCTAACAATAGCATTACTCACCCCCAAATCAGAAATAAAACCAGATTTTAGGACATATGACTGAAGTTGCTTACCCAATTCATGAAACCCTAACATACCACAAACACCAAGTACTGCTGTGGATGCAACTTCATCCAAGATAATATCTCCTACTTGCATCATAGAGAAGAGAGATAAAGTCTCATTGAGCTTCCCATTGCGAGCATATCCACGAATCATTGATGTCCATACAATTGAATAATGTTGGCGATTCGACCACTGACTAAATATCTTCTGAGCATCATCCATTCTTCCACATTTCGTGCACATATCCAGCAATGCTGCTTCAATCAAATGATTCGACCCAAAACCGGCCTTCAGCATGAACCCATGTATCTGCTTGCTAGCTGCTACTTCTGAGAGTAATGCACAAGCATTAACAACACTGGTCAAAGTGAAATTTGATAGTTCCATGCCTTCTTCCAACATTTCTTGAAACAACTCCAATGCACGTGAACCTTCACCATTCCGACAATACCCTGCCAAGAGAGCATTATATGAGATAGAATTCGGATCCCATATCTGATCGAAGATCTGAACAGCAGTTTCCACCAACCCAAACTCCATATAGGCATTAAGCATTTCTGTCCAACTTATAACATCCTTTATCGGCATTCTCTCAAATATAGCCACCACGTCTTCAATGCTCCCACATTTAGTATAGAACCCAATCAGTGCATTATTCACACTCACATTAGATCCAAACCCACACTTAAGAGCATATGCATGAATTTCACGGCCTTTCATCCAAGCAAAGCTTCCTTTGGATGCATCCAAGAGAATCGAAAGTGTGAACTTATCAACACTAAGTCCATCAATCTGTTGCATGTTATGAAAGAGCTCGAAAACTCTTTCGTATTGCAACTTCTTCACTGCACCTGACATTACAGTATTCCATGATGCCACATCCCTTTGAGCCATTTCACCAAACAATTGATTGGAATGGTCACTGGAGTTAGATTCCAGATACATCCCCATCAGTGCATTGGAAACATAAATGCAGTAATAGTAACCAGTTTTGATTGCCAAAGAGTGGATTTGAGAACCCAACTGTAAATCAGACAGGCGAATGCATGCAGTTAAGATCGCAACAAAACTATACTCATTGGGTTCAATTCCTGAATCCCTCATCATAAAGAACAACTCTATGGCTTTACCTTCCCGATTTGATTTCGCATAAGCAGAGATAAGAGCTGCATAAGAGGCGACATCAGGTGATGATAAGCAGGCAAAGATCTTGTGAGCATCGTTTACATTGCCAAGCCTGAGGTAAGCTACAATGAGACTATTGGCAAGATGTGTATCTTCTTCAACCTTGGCAATTGAAGCATGGATGGCCTTTGCAAGGTCAAAATCGCTATTATCAATTGAGAAGCGGAGAAGATGGCGCCAACTAGCAGACAGGGAAAAAGTGTCATCAGATAAAAGAGAATTGCCAAGAACCTCTGGAGATGAGTAATGAGGATGGAGCTGTTGTTGTTGTTGTTGTTGTTGTTGTTGTTGTTTCTGCTGCTGCAGTTTTGGGGGAGTGGTATGTGATTTTAAGAGAAATTTCATAGAAGAGGTTGAGAAGGGAATTCCAATTGGTTTAGGCTTAGTGAGGGACAAGCAATGGATTGATGGAAGGGCTTGGTGACGGTGGAGAGGCTTAGGGGGTAATGAAATGACAAGATAAGATTGGGAAATGGAGGGAAGGAAAGTAGAATGGATGACGGTGGCCATGTCAAAAAGGCCTTTGATTTCCTATTTCACTTCATACCAAATTTTTTATGATGATGTACAATACTGTACTGGTGCCATTTTTGTTCCACCAGCTGCAAGAGAAATTGTAAATGGGTTTAAATGAGTATACGCTCCATACATATTCTGCTAGGAAAAAAACACAAAACAAAAAGAGGGTAAAATAATTGCAGAACTTAATGTAGGGTAATTAGAACTACAACTAGAAACAACTACATCTATTCTTCAAATTCAGTTTAATCAAGCATTTAACCATTGATTACTACTAGCAAAGACCATAAACCTAAAATAAAGAGTGAATATGAGTAGCTAAACCATAAATTCAAATCTTAAAACATGAACACACTAAAAATTTTCTGCATATTTTAATATTTTTATTCTAATAGTTTGTTAAGACCCCAGATAAGTATCATTTGGAAAAATAGAAAGATGGCTAAGAGATTCCCATAAAATATATGCAACACTATCACCTTCATTTGATCTTCCATGTCTAGATGCCCATAGAAATTGAGGAAACCTATGAAGGAAATCTCTTTTTTGGTTAATTGCAGTATAACGTGAGTTTAAAAATATAAAATCACGGGTTTAATGGACGCAGACAAAGAGCACAGGATTCTACCCTAACCAATATTAAGGAAGAAAAAAAAAGAAGAAGAACAAATGAACAGTGACATGTTTAGTCACTTTGGTTGCAACATCCTCCGCTTCATCTTGCCCTCCATTTTCTACCTCTCTGGGGCCTCTGCAGCATTCCTATGAGAGAGAAATGAACAAGGTTCTAATGGAACACATGCACACACACACACACACACACACACACACACACACACACACACACACACACACACACACACACAAAGGGGACATGGTGATTATTTAACTAGGACCCCAATATTCAAGCAAAAAATTCTAATTGAGGTTCAGTAGGAGACATCCACAAGCACCTCAAAGAGCTCAAACCCATCAAAGTATACCAAGCATAGAAGAGTTGCATCACCAATACCCTAACATTCAAGCAAAAAAGTCTAATAGAGGTTCAACAGGAGCCATCCACAATAGGGATCAAGGCAGAGCTCAAACCCATAAAAGTGTACAAAAAATAGAAGAGTTGCATCACCAGTACCCCAATATTCAAACAAATAATTCAAATTGAGGTTCAGCAGGGTCCATCCACAATAGGGATCAAGGCAGAGCTCAAACCCAACAAAGTGTACCGAACATAGATGAGTTGCATCAACAGGAGCCCACTATTCAAGCAAAAAAAATCTAACTGAGGTTCAGCAGGAGCCATCCACAAGCACCTCTAAGAGCTTAAACCATCTAAGTGTATCCAACATAGAAGAAATGACCCCAAGTGCCTAACAACCCAAAGGTATAAGATTAAACATGAGTACATGCCCAAGGGTCTCCAACTCAAGCAGTCAAGTTTCAGTATGGAACAAAGTAAAGAGAAAACCGCAAGAAAATGTACCAAATTAAACGGATGTTTTGGATTGCATTTGAGGATGAACACAAATAAATCAACATAAAAAAAGAAATCAACTGGTGAATGTAAGAAATTGACCCTACGTACAGAAATTCGCTGTGCATGTATGAAATTGAAGGTAAAAAAAATTGTCTCAAATCGCATGAGCAGCGAACAAATAAACTCTAGGTACCTGGGATGGGATTTCTATGAGCAGCGACTTCAATGGGAGGCCAAAAAACGGAATTTTTTGTCCCGATTTGCAAAGACAGACCTTCACTGTTGCATAGAGGGCTTCTGGTTCGATTGGGGGATTGCAGTGAGGAAGCAGGGGTCAGGCGCGGAAGAGGGCAGGGCGGAAGGAAGCATGAGTAGAGGCGGGGGAGGTGGGGTTGCAGCGGGGGCGGGGCCGTTGTTGCAGGGAAGGGGTGGGATAGACTCGAAGAAGATGATGTTCGTCTGAGAGTGAGAGAGAGAGAGAATGTGGGATTTTTTTTTTTTTTTGGTAGAAAGTAAACTGAAAACCAGTGTCCGTAAAGATAAAAAAAATTTACAACGCCAACCTCTAGAGAATGTCAATATTATAGGGACATTCCATCTCTTTCACCAAATTAGACTCGGACCCCATGCCATCAGTCAGTATTATAGAATATGCCAAGAATGTTGACATCAGCCGTTCATTTTTTTTTTAAATACCATTTTGACCTAAAAAATAAGAGAGTACCAAAATTACCCTCACTAGTTTTAGTCCCCAAATCGAAGTCTCCAACCCCAAAACGAAAACCCATTGTTCTTCATCCCCAAATCCTTCACGTTTTCATAGCACCGGCGATCTCTCTTAGTGACGAGCGGCTTTGAGCGGTGACGAGCAGCGATGAGGATGACTCTTGGATCTATGAATTGTGATCGACAGGTGGAAGGTCAAGTCCCGGAGAGATATGTCCAGCTCCGACAATCTTCCCCTAACTAGCGCTGAGGAACTCTTTCATGCCTACAGTTCCTGAAGCTGAAGGTTCATCACCTTCTCTGATTTCAATTCTATAAACTATGGGTGCTTGGGGGTTTCTATTGTTGATCTCTGTGGGAAAGATCAAGAAAAACCATTTCTGATCTCAAGCCTGATTTCTCCGTGTTCTTCTTTATGGGGGGTTCTTTTTTTGGGTGTGCCGGTTGCTCTATTGATTTGTGTTATTGGTGACGTGGTAGCATCTGAAATTGGAAATTTCCTTTTTTTTCCGTTCTCAGCAGAAACTAATCAGTGCAATGAATCACAACTTTTTGCCTTTTCCCACTGCTCTCAATCTCTTAATCACCAAAAAGAAAACAGAACCTAAGTCATGATTTCTTGAATATTTTATTTAAATACCAGAGATAGGAAGGAAACTCAACACTAAAGCTCTAATGGCTGACTCCACCTTCCTCTCCCATTTAATCCAAAGCTAATTTTCTATTCTTCCAAAAGGTAAGAAACTGTTTCTTCAAAAGTCATTTTCAAGAGAAACTGAATCTAAGTTAGGTCGGTAATACTACGAATTCTCTCCCTTCTAGTTGGGCATTTGCAATAGGAAGGAACTAGTAACCTCCTTTCTCTTCACACTTTGGAAGGAAAGGTGTGAGGCTTGGACTGGATTAATGGGACAGTGCAACAATTACTTGTAACAAAGTGACAAGTGACAAAAGGAACACTACTCACCGGCGACCTTAGATGAAAAACAGAGGAAAAAAAAAAAACATAACAATCCTTCTCACCGGCGACCTAAGATAACAATGATGGGAAGTGCACTACTTTCCGGCGACGGAAGGAGCACAACTCGCTGGCCACAGGAATATCAACTCAGTTGGATCTCGTCGGACTCACAGGTCGTAGGAAGGTAAAGAAGGAATGAAGGAAAGAAAGTGATAAAAGAGATAAGGATGAATAGAGGGTTATTTTTAGTATAATATAATAAGGGTGTTCGTAAGGGCTAAAATATCATTTCATAACATCACTTAACACTGATTGACGGCAGGGAGTCCGAGTCTAATTGGTGAAAGAGAGGAGATGTCCCTATAATATTGGCATTCTCTAGGGGGTGGCGTTGTAAATTACCCAAAAAAAAAAAGTATAAATGTTAGATAGAATACTGGATACGTAGTTGATTTTCTCTCTCTCTCTCTCTCTCGTCTTTTATCTTAATTATATTAACGGTTTATAATGGTTTCTCCTAATCTGACGGTTTGTGGAAGTTATGCCAGCACGCACTCGGGCAGCGTACCTAATCAGGTATCATATCTATACCCTACTTAATATTAACTTAAGTATTAAGTAAGTTAAGATTAACTTATTACTCATTTATCTTCTTTTTTTTTCTGGCTCGGCCATCACACCTAGTAGAGCCATTCCCTTGATGATATTGTCGGGCAAAGCCAATACAAAAAGAAATTTGTTCAGAGAGCAAAAGGAGAGAGGGTTTGATTCCTGCTATCCCTTGTGGATATGGTCGAATGGTAAAATTTCTCTTTGCCAAGGAGAAGGCGTGAGTTCGATTCCCATTATCCGCTCATGTTGAAGTAATGCATGTAATATGATACATTATTCGGTATAGTTGACGTGTATCTTCCCCCTTCGAAATCCGTCCAAGTTACTCTATCCCACACTGAAGAGAAGAACTAGGAAGGAATGGACAAATCACTTGTACAAATTCTACCACAAATTGTTCAAAAAAAGAGGAAAACAACAAACTAATTTTTTCGACTGTTGCCATACAAACACCTATCATCCGCTTGGGATTAAATGCCATAGGAGTTCCACCATGAGAGAGGAAAGGCTTATGCCTTCAGTGTTTAGGAGAGAGTTTAGGGAAGATAAACTGAAATATTTGAACCGAGTTTCCTTCACATTTTTTTTTTCGGTCATATTCGATATTGCAAAAACTAAAATACATATGAAACTTCCACCGAGAAAGAAAAAAGAGAGAAATTTTCTCAATGAGGCGCTTATTCAAATTTCCCATGGCAATGTTTAGAATGCAAGAAAATAAAATAAATTGATTTAAGAAAAAATAAAAATAAACTCATCATAGTTTTTGTCTTCTGTTTTCTTTTCTTCCTTATCCATTTCTTAGGTTCCAAACACAGCCACAGCTCCTGAACTGCTCCATATGATGCATTATGTCATAGATATTAAAACATAAAAATAAAAAGGATTTATCAGCACAAGGATTGCTCTTTGGATGAAATTCTTGCACATTTCATCTTGAAAGGAACCCAGAACAGGGTATGAAAAAGAATACATTAAAAAAGTGATAATTAAGTTAAAAAGATCAAACTAAGGGCCCGTTTGATTTTGTTTTCGCCGTTTCTGTGTCTAGAAACAGCAGAAACGATTTTTCCCGTTTCTGTTTCAAGAAACAATTTTTTTACCTCAAAAAAGTGTTTGATTTTTCTGTTTGGTGTTTGATTTCACAGAGCCAATGATCTTAACCAAAAAAATAAAAATAAAACACAGAGCCGAAGATTAACAATACGAAGCCTCAAACCTGACCCAGGAGGCCCACGGCAAGAAAGGCCAACCAAACCCAGGACGGCTTGATTGGGTGCACTCCTAAATCCAAACAGACAAATGATACCCCAAAACCTAGACCCAATCCAACCCTACCTTGGGCCTAAAAATCTCAACCCTAACCCACCCTATGGGTTGAAATCTCAACCCAAGCCCTGTTCGGGCTCAAGGCGAGTTAGGGTTGGTTCAAGTTGACAGGGCTTTTTTGACACCCCTAGATGGAACTCAGCCCAAAACTCATAAAAACCTTTTTTTTCTTTCTTTTTTCCAGCAAACCAAATCCAAATCAGATTGAAACCAACTTGATTATAAACCGAACTTTCCTTATTGGCTTGATTTCAGTTTCACCATTTCCATATCGAAACCGACTAAACTCGGACTGAAACCGAACCAGATCGACTAATTGGCATCCATTTAATGGAGGACATAACCGAGAATAAAGGGAAAATAAAGGATAGAAAGGGCAGAAAGGAAAACCTTGAAAACCCTAGCTAGCACATCCTTTCCCATTTCTAATCTCCATACAACAAACAAACAGAGTCTCTGAAAACCCCAGAAACTCTAATCTCGCCGCGCCATTTGACATCGCTCAAGATGACGACGAGATTCAAGGAGATAGAGAGGGTAGGTGTCGGGATTTTACGATTTTTCTCCGTCACTTTTTGTTTTAAGAAACAGAAAAACAAGTAATTGGTATTTCTTCATTCCTGTTTCTAGGAACAAAAATTGATATAAATTTTAACTTTTATTTTATAAATAGGTGAAACAGAACCAAAAAATCAAACAGAAAATATGATGTTTTTCTGTTTCTAAGCACAGAAAAATGGAAAAACCATTTCTAGAAACAAAATCAAACGGCCCTTAAGTCCATGAAAAATGTGAATTCACAAAGGAACCATCCAATCTCTTATGGTCTAAGAACTGAACTGGATTCATATTTGTTATTGAAGAGAGGGCTATTCATTCTTATTCCTGTGGAATTTCCTTAGTCTTAGTGACATTCTCCACCGCTGGCAATGTCTGCATCAATTCCATCTTAATTAAGAGAGAAAATAGTTGTATGGAGGAAACTCATGTAATTTTGAACCAAATCAGGCTAGGCAGAAACTTTCCCATGGCCATAGGTAGTGTAAAAAATTAAAATAATAAATACAAGTAGTATTAAAAAGGTTGAACTAGGTCGGCTTAAGGGAATTGATTCAAGTTGGACTTATAAATGTGTCGGGTTCTCGTTGAGCTAGGTGACTACACCATGTAATACCACATGTTTATAAACGTGTCAGGCTTGAGCCCAACATATTTATTAATCGAATCAGTCTAAATAGAGTCATAAACGTAACGAACTTAGGGATGCAGGCCTGGAATTGACACCTCTAGCCTTGGTATTCCATATTTCTATGTGAATTTGTGACCTATATATCCAACAAATTCCCCTCGTGTCGCAGCAATATCGACGGCGGCAATGGCAAAGGACCAGGTTGGGTATTTTTTTGGTGAAAGACCAGGTTGGGTATTGGAGGACGAAGAGACGTGGAGTTTGTCGTCCACTAGGGCATGTGGCGAGTGCTTGCTCGAAACCTTCTTTCCTACTCCAACTATGTCGTGGTAACTTCTTTTTCCAGGTCCAATCCCCTTCTGCTCCAGTTGAGACAAACAGAAACAACCATTGTAAAAACATTCAAAAGAACTGGGCTGGGCTGGGATGGGATGGACTGGGCTTTGAAATCCAAAGTGGTGATTTGGGCTTGGGCTATTTGGCCTTACATTTGACAAAGTTGGTCTTTCGGACTGGGCTTCGAGACCCAAAGATGTATTGGGTTTGGGCTATTGGGCCCTTTCATTCTCTTCTAGTTTGGGGATGGTGTTCATGTAAATAATTTCAAGTATGGATGTCTATTGGATGATCATACTCTCGGATAGTAGTGGAGGTTTTGCTATTTAACTAATTAAGTAGCCTTTTCTTTTCAGTTTTCACTCACTGCTAAGAAATGAATGGTGATTGGCAACATGGAATGCATCAGATGACGTCTAAACAGTTTATTTATTAATGGGAATCAAAACATTTATTCATTTCAATAGGATTGGGAAATGGAATGTAATTAGTTGAAATAAATATTCTGCTAAACCAGGGTAAGATGGTAAGTGGCATCTGAGGAGGGCTTGCTGGCTTGGATCATCTGTAGTTGCCAATATGGTTTCAGGGCTTTCAGCTTCCAGTTACCACCGTAACTACTGAGTAGTTATTATGAGAGATGGATTAAAAAATCACTTCTTTAGAGGGTAACAGCCTCTCAACATTCTCGGATAACGTTGTGTAATTCTCGTCCATCTAATCCTTATACATACGAAAACCTCGCGCACTGATAGATGGGTTCACACTATTTTTATGAGAAAACATCTGAAAATTAATTGATTGGTAAGACAAACCATAGAGTTGGTCATGATAAATCGTTTAGAGTGGAAACTACAAATGGCCCCTCCTGATTACTGATGAGAGAGAGATTCACTAAGCTCGCTAAATTATGGCAAAAAGTTTCCCTAAATTTGGGGGCAAATTAGCTAAACTTAGCAGAGAAAATGGGGGAAGAAGGAACTAACCTTGACCCATCTTCCTCGAAAGATAGCCATTGACAGGAAGAAGCAGAATCCACCACCTGTTATTTAGTGAGTTGAGAGAGGTTTTTAACTTCTTATTATAGGAAGAGTCATCTCTGTCAATATACTCAAATTGACAAACAGCATTAGAAAAAAAAATATATTGACAAACAGTAATACCGCACTATGTTATTTAGCATTTTGATTAATTAATTAATGAGTAACGCCGGATGTAAACGGATCAAATACAAATGTGATTGGATTAAGATATTCTCCTCCGAAATATGGATATCTCTAAATATATACGGATGCAAATTGAATTTGGATTTTCAACTATCCGTTTACATCCCTAACTTGTGTAAGCTGGATCTTTGTTCCTCCCAATGGATATAATTTGTTCTCAATCCATGTCTAGTTGTTTTGCCCCTTGTCCTCGTTCTCTAGAACTTGTCTAAATTTCAAGAACTCTCAAAATCATTAATTAACTATTTTTTTATTATAATTGATTATATATTTGGATCCGATAATTATTTTTTAAATAATTCGAATTCCAGTCCAGATACCCTCTGACTAGATACAGATACCTAGATCGAATTTAAATTTTTGATTATTTGTTTACATCCCTATTATAAAATATACTTTTATTTTTTCGGGTATTAAGACCAAATTACCCTTGACCTTTAAAAACTAAGCTCCCTTTCAATACTCTGGCGGCTCGTGGGCAAATTTACAAAACATCAAGTCCGTCACTTTTTTTTTTTTTTTTTTTGCAATTATGACATTAGGACAGACAAAGGGATCCACCAAAAGCCCACTGGGCCACACTTACAAACTACTGCTATTACTTAAGCACTCTTTGACAATGTTTCTGCCGGCAGAACATAAATTCACTTCTTAGAAACGGATATTTAGGTGATAAACCTTGTTTTTTAAAGGTAAAATTTTTTTATATTCAGTGAACTGAAGGTGGAAAAAAAAAGGGAAAAAGACAACATAAGGAGGCCACTATATAACACCCTAAAATCACATGAAAATTCTACCACAATTCCTATCATACAAGAGTCATAATTCACGCATACATAATGGAAAAATTATGAAAAGGGTTAAAATCCTCTTACTGTTCTTGTAGCAAACAATCGATTTCATAGTATATTTGTAGCTGATCGTACACAGAGAATTGGAATTGTAAACCGCTAGGCCACTACGATCAGAAAATTCTGCAAAGTAAGAAGAAACAATGAGATTACAATCTTATTGCATAGATGATTTTTAGGGTTTCAGACAAAATTTGAGAGAAGAATCTCCTACCTTGCAGGGTAATGGAGAGAAGCGCAAGATTAGGGAAACTGAAGGCACATTCGCTTGATCTATACTACCTGAAGTCGAACGAAGCTTGTGGAAGGTAATCTGAGGTAGAAGATTGAGCGATTAAGCCTCTTTTGTAGCCTTACCGCATGTCTCTCCTTCTCTATCACTTGTCATACCATTTCCTGCTCTATGAACGAATCTCTGCAACTGATAGGACAAGAGATGAGGTTCACGAGAGATACAGTTGGTCGTCACGAGGCTTGGCTGGGAGGGACTCGATGGAGGTTGCAGACGAGCAGAGGAGTACATTTCTCGCAGAGGAATCCCTAATGGGCGCTTTCTCGCAAACGTGCTTTCTCGAGCCTCCCTGTGGAAATGAAGGAGTTTTTATCGGGCTTGGGGTTATTTTTTGGTCTATTAGTCGTTTCCAGAAATGGCGAAACAAGTTGGTGTCTGGGTCGTTTCTTGCACCATAAATAGGTAGAAATTTCAATTTATATTTCTAAAAACAGGTGAAATGAAACGGTTTTACCAAACGCTTTTTACCCCATTTTTCCGTTTATAGAAACAGAAAAACGCAGAAACACTTTCTGAGAACGTTGTCAAATGGTACCTTGGTAAATCAAGTAGGGTGGGGTTGTAGGGAAGGGTACCTATCCCTTGGGCTTAGGCTAAGCCTTAAAGTGCTAATAGTAGTAGATGATCGTTGTGCGAAATCACTAGCCCCATTATCTATCAATATCGATGACCATACCTCTAGTTGCGAATCGATCAGCCAAAGAGCAGTGAGCAGGGTAGATATCTTCAACCATGTTTATTAGTCAATTGCTTCTTGTAGTACATCTCAACTCACTGAGTGAAGGAGGTTGCATTTTCGTCAACAAATTTCAGTGTCCTTTCAGGTTCATTCACTCAGTCAAGGGTTTTATTCTGTATCTTAATGATAAAAATAGGTTAGTTGGGTTGAGTTATTTGTGTTTAAATGCGAAGGGCAAGATATCCATATGGAGTAAGTGTAATTATCAGAATAAGGGGGAATAATCTTAATATTGAGGGACACATTGGGAGATGAAATTGTAATTAATTCCAATGCAATTTTAACCACTACCACTGCTAGCGTATTCCACTAAATACCATCACCACTATTGGGATTTGTCACCTTCACTGCCACCACCACCTCCCTTGCCATCAGCTCCATCACCATTGCCGCCGCCACCTCCACCACCACGGTCACCTCAACATTCACCTCCATCACCACCACATCCCCCATTGCCGACGCCACCACTGCCACACAACTGCTACTACCGCACGACCACAACCTCCACCAAATTTTTGAGTATTTGATGATATTTTTTGTAAATTTTTAGAATTTTTAGAAACAATAAATTACTGAGTATAACGAACAGAATTCTATTTCTTTTCTAACCCATAACTAGAATCACTATGGTTACCAAATGTGCTTTTTAATCCAGAAATTTGGCTAGAGATAGAAATACCAAAAGCCATTTTTAAAATATAAACATAACCCGAAAACAAAAGTGTTATCATGGGTGGGATGTGAGAGGATATGCACATGAATCAACACAGGCGTCATAGCAAACTTTTGCCCTTTTTTTATAATAATTTTAACTCCTTACCACAGACACCAAACCCATGCATGATGGGCAGAGAATCATTATCATGTTTTTAGTGCACAATATAGAATTGGGTATCAATCACCGTGGAAACCAATATAAATTGGCATAGACAGGACAATTTGCCTTCAGTTTTTCTAAAATAGTTTTAGGCATGTTTTTCCTATCTGAGAGTGGCCATGCGTCCAGACACAGGGGTGCACGCCCTCAGGAGAGACATGATGGTTATTGTATGTCCCTTTGTTAGGCGCAGTGGCTATTCTTAGACAAAAAAACGTTCCAATCATTTTTTTTTTATTGTTTTACAATTTTACCTCCAATTTGTACCAGTAGAAATAGTTTTTCCCATTTATACTTTAAGAAACAATTTTTTGAGCTAAAAGAAGTGTTTGATTTTTTCATTTCACGAAATGTTTTCAATAGACATTGGTGTTTGAATTCACCTGTTTCTGTAAACGGCCTCTTATGTTTGTATCATTAATTATAGTTATGACATTAGCATTTTGACAAAAGTTTTCATTAGGTTGTTTAGCAAAATATGAAGCCATTTACAAACATTATGTTCAATCTCTAAGGGGGCCACATCAAAATTAGGTGGTCTATTTGTTTCATTAACTAGTTGAAGCGTAGTGTGCAATACTTTTTGGAATACAACATTAATTGTCTATCCAGAGCACCGAAATTTTCTTCTAACATGTTTATCACTGCTGCCATGAGTTATTATCAAAATAAAAATTGCAAGTTGATCATCTACCCCAAAATGATAACTATCATCCAATCATCTTATCATGTAGGTTAAGAAGGACATGTGTCTTAATTCTGAATTCATTGTGGTAGTTATTTGAATGCCCATTTAATATCTATGCTACCATGACAACTCCTGTGTACTACTATCAATTCATAGTTTTCTAATCCGATAATAATCTAGAATGTTTAAAACATATATAGGATGATGTCATCATCATTGGATGAATCATTTTGTTGATTGGTAATATTCATTGCCAAACCTATATATAAATGAATATGAATATCAAAATACTAACACATGTAACATAAAAAAAATGCGTCCATTATTAAGACAACAACATCAGACCAAATCAAACATGTGGAATTAGGTTTAATGAAGAGAGAGAGAGAGGGGGGGGATCTATGGGTGGAATGTGACAGGACATGGATCTACATGCAGATAGGCGTTGTAGCAATTTTTCTTCCTTTTTTTTATAATAACTTTAACTCCCAACCACAATCCCCAATCCCCAATCCCATACATGATGGGTCACACAATCACTCTCATGTTTTTAGTGCACAACATTGAATTAGTGGGCATCACCCACTTTGGAAACCGAAATAAATCGTTATAGATTGGACAATTTGCCTCTAGTTTTCCTAAAATAGTTTTAGGCATACATTTCCTGTATCAGAATGGCCCATGTGCCCAAACACAAGAATGCAAACCCTTAGGAGAGATAGGATGGTTATTGCGCATCCCTATGTCTTGCATAGTGACTACTCTTCAACAAAAAACAATGTCTTAGTAGTTGTTTTATTTGTTTTACAATTTTACCTCTAATGTATATCATTTCACCGATACTTTTTTTGCTGTAAAAAGTTTTGGACTATCTCTTGAATTTTTGCGTGTATCACCCTTATAAAGCGGCTATGCTAATCTTCTTTATATTGTTGCAACTTTAATGGACATATCTGAAGTGACTACCATTCGATTGATACGGAGGCTAACAATAGCAATACAAATGGGTGATCCTGTTCTGATACTCCAAACCAATATTCACTGTCCTATCTATGCTTTTTTTAATTTTTAATTTTTTTTTTTATAAAACTGTCCTACCAAACTCTTTATTAAAAAATTTAAAAATAAATAAAAACTCATCTGCTGATGCATTGCTCATGTCACTCAAGTTACTAAATCCGGAGGAAAGGACGGCGATAGCCATCGCCGTTCGCTGATTCTTTCCTTCCTTCCTTCCTTCCTTCCTTCCTTCCGTGCAAACCACAAACACTTACGTGCTGTCAGTGTCACTAACCAATTCTTCCAAAGAAGGCGGGGAATGGGTCTAAGCTCAGTGACAGGAGCCAGGAGGGGTCCACTCCACTTACTGCATTCCCAACTTCATATTAATTATTGGCTTTGTTTATTTTATTTTATTCGCCGATTTTAATTTTAAATACTAGTTTAAGTTCTTCTGAAAACTCTTGTTCCAGGGATACCCATGCCTAGATCTCACGTTCAAAGAGGAAAAGAAAAGGCATCATGAGGGAGTTTTTGGTAAATTACTCAATATTTTAAACGTCACTACCTCCTCACCCCTGATGATGCTGGCATGTATTTACCAAAACAAGATTATTGGTAGAAAATAATTAAAAAAAAAAAAAAAAAAGATGGTGATGATGGCATGCACATGCTATGTTTGGTGGCCAAGAGAAAAAAATAAAAAATAAAAAAGAATCAAGAAAAAAAAAGAGAAAAGAATAAATTATGAAAAAATTAAAAAATATATATTTACTTACGAAGAGAAGAAAAGGAAAGAAAAGAAAAAAATTCAAAAAATTTTGAATTTTAAAAAAGAGATAGACACAGAGGAAATTATTTTGTAATTATTCATTT
Organism: Macadamia integrifolia; assembly: GCF_013358625.1. Classification (NCBI taxonomy): domain Eukaryota; kingdom Viridiplantae; phylum Streptophyta; class Magnoliopsida; order Proteales; family Proteaceae; genus Macadamia; species Macadamia integrifolia. Next base: position 3,036,908 of record NC_056563.1, on the reverse strand, counting down.
TTGTCTTATTATTTTTTCATATTTTTTCATGTTTTCTTGTGTTTTTTACAAGAAAATTTTTGGAGTAACAAAAAAAAATTATACAATTACTAAGAGGAATTTTGAATTTGAAAAAGAAAATATTTTCTTAGGTGAAGACATAACAAGTGCAAATAAAATTTCCTAACTTAAGGAAAAAAGTACAATTCCTTTTTTTTTTTCTTTTATTCTCTTGGTTACCAAACATAGCCTTAAGGAATCCGTAGCAGGATACTTTTGTCTTTTCCAGTTTTTTTTTTTTCCATTTTTTTTTTTTTTTATTGGTATCAGTCTCCATCTTTACCTTTCTTTCTTTATTAAAGAAAATCATTATTTTTGTTTGTATGAAAAAAAATCATTATTTATAGTATGAGTCCTTTTTATTTCTAAATATACTCTTCCTTATCCTTGTAATGACAAAAAATGGAACTTGTGTTGAATGTTACTTATACAAGTGATCATACGAGCAACAGATTCTATCCCCACTCTCTCTACTCAACTTAAACTTTTTTTTCACATAAACATGGGTATCCTAGTAAAGTGCAGAAAAAAATGAAAACACATATAAAAATATTAATATAGATGGATTTTTTTTTTCAATTTAGGGGTTGCATGGTCATTTCACATGATCATCAGCTTGCAACCAATGACTTTTCGGTTTAAATTAAAACTGAACAAATCATTAGAGTTCAGTACCAAAATAATTTATTAATGATTTGACTCGGTTTTAGGCTGGTAAGGTTTGTTTCATAGAAGATTCTGTTTCAGATTTTTTTTGTTAGATTCATGGTAGGGTTTTTTTTTTTTTTTCTTATTTTTTTATAATATATATATAGGGAAACAATTGGGTATGCCGCCGATATCAAGTATACTAGCACCCATTGTGTCTATCTCTCTCTTCCCTTTTTTTTAAATGAACCTCATATCCTTCCTGAATGATACTCCATCATGTATTCCTATTGATGCTATCCATTAGCATAATTGATATCGGTGGCATACCTATCTCTCTCCCATATATATATATATATCCTTTTTAAATTGAATATAAACGGTGGCCGTTTTCAGTTTTAATAAGTACCCTGTATTGTAGTATTGTTTGTTCGCTTATCAGTCCTTTTTACAATTTTTCTGGTCGTGAATCTTCTTCGTTTTTTAATATTTTTTTAATAATTTTTTTCGTATATTCCCTCTCTCTTCAGAGTTGAGAGCACTTGGCGTGGTTTAGCGTTGTGCCAGGACGGACGACTCAGAGTGGCGAAAACTCGTCGTCCGGCAGTCTTTAAATCGACAAGAGCTTCTATTTAATTCAATTCCCTCGTGGGTTTTCGTCGAATTCAAGGTCACGAGCTTAGTCGTCCGCAGGCTCCCAAGAAACCGCATCTCTTCTTATCAATGGTGGTGGCCTCCTTTCTCTTGGTCTAGATTGCATTCTGCAGAAGCTGTGGCTTTTGCCTTCATTCTTCAATATCTCTGTTGCTGTGCTAGTTTCTTGTTCTGGTAATCACCGTGGGTTTCTGGGTTCTTCTCTTTTTTCCTCCAATGGCGCCTTCCTCTGTTGCTTCCCCTCTCTGTACATGGCTCGTGGCTGCTTGCATGTCGGTTGGCTGCGATGAAGAGCATTCCTTCAAGCATTCTGCTTTTCAGTCTCCGGAGAGATTGAGTAGGACGGCCCGTAGAAGGAGGGTCTCATCCAAATGCAGTGCTGGTGGCCACGATTTCCCGAGGGGTTTGATTTCGACCTTTTGTGGTTCTAGTTTGCAAGCCCTCATGAGTTCTTGTTTGGCGTTCGAGCCCTGCGAGGAGTATTACAGTTCCAAGGGGCTGTCTTCTTCGGCCTTCTTTGGTGACAATGGGTTTTCTCTGTTTGGGTCGAGCAATGGTCCGATGACTCGAAGGCAGAGGCGGATGAACCGTGCTGCCCACTCAGGTGATCAGTTGTGAATTCTTTCTCACCTTGGATATGTGCTACTTCTGTTAAATCTCTTGTGCATTTCGGTTACTAAACTCTTATTACTTTCCCTTTTTCTATTGTTCCATTTTATGTGCATTTTGATTGGTCTACATTTTTTATTCTTACGTTTGTTTTCCTTGTGCTTTGGCTATATGTTTTCCCTGCAAATTTAAATTATAGGATATCAGTGTGTACCACTGAGCAATTCAATTCAGTAGCGTTTGTTGTATCTTCGCCTATACCAAGATGGTTCACTGATGCAAAGGAATCGTATTTATTATATCCTGAAATTTGGTGATTACGTATAATCAAAATCACATCTTTTCTGCTCATGTGGTAGTTTGGTAGCATGATGGTATAGCGATCCCTTTGTTAATAATATAGCTGCATAAATGGAAGTTTAGATTAATAAGTACTCATATCTATAATTGTTCGCAATATGTTCCCCTAGTTCATTTCTTTGCCTACCTTTGGGTGGTGTTTGTTGGTTAATTCACTCTAATTGCAGGGATGACAATGGCTGTAGCTGGGCAACCTGCAAAGGAAGTTGCAACAAAAAAGCCTCTCACAAAGCAAAGGAGAGTTGTTGTGACGGGAATGGGTGTGGTGACTCCTCTTGGACATGATCCTGATATCTTCTATAATAATCTACTTGAGGGTGCCAGTGGCATAAGTGAGATTGAGGCATTTGACTGCGCCCATTTTCCTACGGTATCTACTTACTGATCTTCTCTTCCACTGCAATAAGCCTAGCCTTGCCTGATTTTGACATATTTTGATTTTCCTAGAGAATTGCTGGAGAGATCAAATCTTTCTCCACAGATAAATGGGTTGCACCTAAACTCTCTAAAAGGGCTGACAAGTTTATGTTGTACATGCTAACTGCTGGCAAGAAAGCCTTGGTGGATGGAGGGATTACTGAAGAACTCATGCATGATTTAAGAAAAGATAAATGTGGGGTTTTAATTGGCTCTGCAATGGGTGGTATGAAGGTAATTTTAAAATTCGTTATAATTAATTGTGGTTTACTAACTCTAGAAAAGGAACTATAACCCAATGTCAGGCATCTTGTGTTTCCCAGGCACTGGACAGGGGATATTGTATCTATAGCCAGTGCTTCATTTTATATTATATTTAATGTGGTACTTGTTGGAGTCCCCTGACTTACCTGAATGACATAGAAGCGCCTGCTTAGGAGAGATTGTATGATTAAATGATGGGCCAGAGCCTCATACACACCTGCCATGTAAATTGCCGGTGGGGGAGGAGGCTGAAGTTCATTTTGCCTCGTGAAATACCATATCATTACACTCTACATGACTTGGCATGTGTTATTCTTCGCAATTTTTTTCCCCATCACTTTCTCCTTCTAAGAGTAATTGATTGTACTTTGACCAGGTATTCTATGATGCAATAGAAGCTCTAAGGGTTTCATATAAGAAGATGAATCCCTTTTGTGTCCCTTTTGCTACAACAAACATGGGTTCTGCCATTCTTGCAATGGATATAGTAAGCTTAAATTTATATTGTTGCTGGAAATTAAGTTATGCCCTTTGATGGATTTGTGGAATTGGATGTATACTCCCTGGGTATTTAATTTAATCATCTGAGTGCAGGGATGGATGGGTCCGAACTATTCAATCTCAACTGCCTGTGCAACGAGCAACTTTTGTATACTAAATGCGGCTAACCATATAATCAGAGGTGAAGCTGTAAGTGTCTCACTTAGGTTTTGCCTAATCATTGATTTTGGTGTTTGTTAGGATTCTCTCTCTCTCTCTCTCTCTCTCTCTCATTGCAGTTTGTTTGCTATTATTTTTATTCTTAAATAAAAATATAATCATCAAATCAGTAAGGGAAATGCTTTCCCAGCTCATTCATGATATAATGAAAGCACGGATTCCTACTGTACAGTAGGCCCCAAACCAATTCAGGGATTCCCATGTTGATACAGGTTGAGCTCGCTGTATGGATGGAATCCACACCGTCATCATATTAACAAACTTGTTGAGCTAGCATTTCCCATCAAGTAAAATTTGTTTCATCGTGTTACTCACTTTTTCTTTTTCTTTGGTGGGGTGGGGGGGTTTGCGTAAAGGATATGATGCTTTGTGGTGGCTCTGATGCGACAATCATACCTATTGGTATCCATTTTTTCCTTTCTCATTCTAGATGTGTCTAGAGTTATCATCTTCATGAATAGTCTAATTGCTTTCTATTTGATGATTGTTGCTGCAGGCTTGGGAGGTTTTGTGGCATGTAGAGCACTTTCCCAGAGGAACAGCGATCCTACTAAAGCTTCGCGCCCTTGGGATATTGTAAGATAATCAACTCATTATTATAATGTTTCAAACTTTAACACCATAGTGCACAAATTTCAGAACTTCTGGGGCAAAAGATGAATTAATCAACTCTGGAAAATAATGCTTTGTTTCATTGGAAAGATATTCTAGATCATGAAATGTAAATGAAATGATTGGTTCATGAGAAGTTCAGTGATTTGAGGCTCAGATCATGTATAAAAATTAGGTAGATCCAAAAAAGCATCAGTTTTAAAACCTATTTTAAATTTAAACTAAACTGATGTAGTAACAACTAACAAATTAAAAATGAGGGTGGACCTCAGTGCAACGGTATGTTTGCTCCATTGGTTCGATTCAGGAAACAGCTTCTCAGAAAAATGGGGGTAAGGCTGTGTACATTATGACCCTCCCCAGACCCCGCAGTAACGGGAGCCTCGTGCACTAGGTATGCCCTTCTTGGTAACAAATTAAAAATGACTGGAAAATCATAAAAGAAATACTTTGCTTGAGTCTTTCCATTGTTGGAATCCATCATGTTTCCGAAATGGTTGATGCACTATGTGATGATCCGCTGGTCAAGGGAGTTGTTCTCTACCAACCTAATTTGGGTATGGGTCCATCCTCCTGTGTTTTACTTCTGGTGCTGCATTTCATTTACTTGAATAGTATCATTCTTGTAACAAAATCTAATGGTTCTTCATCAGAATCGGGATGGATTTGTAATGGGAGAAGGAGCTGGAGTTCTGCTGTTAGAAGAACTCGAGCATGCTAAGGTACAGTCCCAACTATTCATTTCCGTAGTCATTTACACAACAGATAGTCCTCAAGGGCTAGTTACATGTGGCTATGTGTATTTTCTATTTTAAGTTCCACTTTTCCTTATTCCTATAGGAACGAGGTGCAAATATTTATGCAGAATTTCTTGGTGGAAGCTTCACATGTGATGCCTATCACATGACGGAGCCTCATCCTGAAGGTATGAATTCAATTCCTGTACCTATGATACTACCTTTGCTAAAAATTTATTGTGTGGATGGCTGCCTCAAGACACTGGTTTACACTCGTAATAGGGTTTTGTTTTATGGTTTTTTTTCCCCTCTCTTTGCTCTTTATAAAATTCTTATAGGTACTCGTTAATTTGCAAGTGTTTTTATCTGAACTTCCCCCCCTAGAAGTAATAGATCCTGAACTTTGCTTCACTGACCTTATAACTATAGATTGCTTCTTACTTCTTCAAGTCAGCATCTTATGGGTTGATAATGTCGGCAAGTTTTTCTTTCTCCTATTTATCAAAATCTGTTGCATGCCTTCCCTGGGGTGAGGAATTTCTGATGCCACTTTACATTACAAGAACTTTTCTTAAAACATTTCAGAAAGGTAAGAAAGAAGGAGAAGAGTAGGAGAAACACAAAGAAGTAGGAAAAAAGAGAGAGACCTCCTAGGGTTGTCTCATTTCACTTGCCTTTTATTGATAAATATTGGGGTTGACCATTATACAAAAACCTTGAAAGAACTGTAACACATTATGTTCTCAACATTTTCTAGATCTATTTTGTTGATGAATTATTTTATTTTTACCTTTGGAAACTAGTAACGAAATTATATCTACTGTATAAAGTTGACTACTAGGATATATGTGTATTTGGGTTCACTGGGAATGTACCTTTGCCATGCTGTGTTCATGCTGGGGACTGCATATGAATGCATCATTCATTCAGTTTTTCATTTGGAAAAACAGGAACTGGTGTTGTTCTTTGCATAGAGAAAGCCTTGGCACAATCTGGGGTGGCCAGAGAAGATGTCAATTACATTAATGCACATGCTACATCGACACTGGCTGGTGACCTGCAAGAGTACCAAGCCCTCATTCGTTGTTTTGGCCAAAATCCTGAGGTATCATGAATGCAATAGTTTGTAGTTCTAATGCTGTTCTCTTTTTCATAACCATATCCATGGTCAATGGGATTTCGTATTTCTGCAGGTCAGAGTGAACTCTACAAAATCCATGATTGGCCACCTATTAGGAGCAGCTGGTGCTGTAGAAGCTGTCGCTACAGTACAGGTAAACATTTCAAGCTTTTGTATGATAATTTAGTTAACGTATGTTGTATTTTCCAGATATATCCATGTGATGGAGTTTTAGAATTTGATGCCTTTTGTCTTCTGAGAGATTTTGATGACTTGTGCTTAACCATCGGTTAGCTGCCCATGGGAATAATTACCAGCAATTCTTTATGTCATGATTTAAGTGGATAGCTTCATAAAGGCTGATTAGTATCTGTATTTGGAGCAAGTAGTTGATTTGATCCATTTTTGTTTGTTTCCTAGAATAGTACTATTTTATGGTTGTGTATGATTTGTGCAGTAAAGTTCCGTTTATTTTTGTCATTACATTGTCAAAAAGTCTCTAGTTATGGCAGGCTTCTGGATTACTCTCTCTTCAGAAATTCAGTGGTGAAAATGAAGATATGATGCACATTTGTTCTTCATTTCCAGTTTCATGCATCTGTGTTGTAAGCTTCTGAAATTCATTTTGAAGAGCACATGTTCACCATGACCGTGCTTTCGCCCATATTGCTTCTGACATGAGTGGATGTTTGTGCCTGAATTCTCTCTTTTTTATGTATAGTATTGGGCAACTAGAACAAATCTTAGGCATTGTTAAGAGAATAATCGACTATTAATCACCAAGGCTGGGAATGTTGGATTCTCTTGTTCATCAGGTGCTGCACTGAAATTCTACCAGCTCTTATTTGTTTCTCGGGCAGTTCTTGTATCATTGTTTATCTATATGAAAATGAATTTATCCATGGTAACATGCTGGAAAGAAATGTTTAAGCATAACTCTGATAGTTGCTGGTTGTAGAAGGATAGGAGTGTCACTGAAGATGTGATGGATAGCAAAACCAGCTTGAATATTGCTCTGGGCTTGGTGGGGGTAATAGGCTCCATAGAAGCAAAAGGTCCATTGTGATGGATTGAGGGCCCTCTTTGAATTGAAGTGAAGGCATTGTTTGCTTAGAATTAGAATTAGTGTCATATAGATAAGCTATGTGTAGCAGTGATGAGGATGTTGAGATGGATGTGCGACAAAACTAGGAAGGATAAAGTTAAGAATGACTATATCAGAGTTGATCTGGGAGTTGCCCAATTCATGATAAGCTCCGAGAAAGTTGTTTGAAGTGGCATGGCCATGTTCAAGGGAGGCCTTTGGATGCACTAGTAAGGAGGAGTGGTCTGATTCAGATTGAAGGATCTAGAAGATCTAGAGGCAGGCCTAAAATGACCATAGGAGAAATGGTGAGGAAAGACATGCACAGTTTAGGACTTGTCCCAGGTATGACCTTGAATATAGCTGATTGGATGGTTAGGATCCATGTAGCCGACCCCATTTAGGTGGTATTTTTCAGAGTTGTTGTTGTGCCCCTCTCCTTTTACTCTTACTCTTCTTTTTGGCTTTGTCTGTATCCATGTAATTGACCCCATTTAGTTGGGATAAGGTTGAGTTCTTGTTTTTGTTTCTTATTGGTCCCTTTTTTTTTTTTTTTTTTTTTGGTGGAGGTGGTGGACTGACTGCTTGCAAGGCCCTCCTACAGTTTCTCTTTGATGGCGATGACTTCTTTAGCTTTTACTTAGGGTGTGGCGGTTCACTTGCATTGGACCATATGGTTGATCTGTTGACGGGGACATTTTTTTTGTTGCAAATATTCTTCAGACCTCTAATTAATGGATTAACAATGAACTTTGAAAACTGACCAAAGGTCAAATAAGAAAGTCCAATAGCTAGGGGAGGGGGCAACTGGTCACAATGGAGCAACCTTACCATTGTGCTGAGTTCCTCCCTCAGTAAATCCATCTAATCCAACTACTAAAATACCCATACTTCCAGCATTACTCACTTTTGACTTTTGACTTTTGACCTGTATTAAGATGAGATCTATGTTCACTCTCCCTAGTTATTTTTCTAACATATCCTTGATGTGTGGAGCGATAGGAGTCCCAATCCCATGTGTGATTCATGATGGAAGCTTCATTTTGAAACAAGAACTAACTTAGCTCCCCTCTCCCCCCCCCCCCCCCAGCTAGCCTCATGATTCAACAAAATTTCTTCAAGGCTGAAACTAGGAAAGCTTGAACTATACCACCATGTAATCTCTCCTCAACATTAGCTGACATATTGACTGTGGACGATCCACCCTTAGTTTTATCTCATCTTTGCTGTTGCTTTTTAAGCTCTCCAATCTTGATTTAATTTAATATTCATCTTTGCAATGTTCAAAATAGGTCCAGTTCACCATCCTCTGCTTCAAGTTAAATTAGACATGTGCATATGCAGCCTGATTCCTTAATCACAATTTATTCCAATCCTTGTTTTTCTTTACCATTCTCCAAGTCTTCAGAATCCTCAGCCTGATTTCCTATTGGCCATGTATTTCAAGCAACTAGCCTCCCGAGCTACTGCAATCAAATGGGTCCTTCCTTCACTTTCCCAGGTCTGTAATGCTTGGGTTCTGTATGATCTCTCCATAGACTGGCTGCCACCATTTGGACCTAACACCTGATTTGTACCTGATCTATCCCTAGAAACACCTGCAATTTTTAATTACGAAAACCAGACCTGACAACCTAATTCCAAACTATTCCTTCCATAGCAATATAATACCAAGCCTTCTGACTATTCAACCCCCCACCCCAAAAAAAAAAAACTGCAAATGAATAGACTGTTTAGAGGTCTGGTTGACAAGAATATCCCTACTAAACTTCACACCAAAACTCAACTTTTCTGCCACCATTAAATTATAAAATTACAATTTTCTGAGATTTTTTTTTTTTTTTGGTGGCTTTGTGCAAATTGTTCGACCCTTGTGACCCTGGAAAACCTGCCTGACCCTTTTCCTTGAAAAGTACCTTGGAAAATGAAAATCACTTTTCTTCAAAATGTATGGCATTATGTTGGGAGATTTCTCACAAGAAAGTTATGGCACTATGAAAAACCAGATGAAAAGGTTGGGATGGTTCCTCTCTACCCACACTTGTCTCGTGTAAGAGGAATGGGAGTCTTTTGATCACCTATTCTTTGATTTCTCCTTCACCAATTACCACGAAAGTTGGTTTCATTCTACTAGGTCTTTAGGAGTGATCGGGTATTTCCAAGGATGTGAAGGTTCTCTTTTGCTTTTGGGATTACACTTCTTTTAGGGCAAGGGAGAGTTTTTTATGGGATGGTACTTTATTGGCCATTCTTTTAAGCATATAGCAGGAGAGGAATGCTTACCTCAGGGATGTTTGCTTGGAGGTAAGAGGTAATTGAGATGATTATTGTTAGGTGGCTCATTGAGCATTGGTAGACCCATTATTGAGAAATGTGCCACTGATTTAGTTGTTTAGAAACTGTAGAATATTATTGATTCAGCACTATTAAGGAGAGGAGGGAGGAGATGTGCATCCCACCTCGTGGAGGAAGTGAAGCTAAATTTTGGTGGCTGCTCTATGGGTAGCCCTGCCCATCAGCTGTGGGGGGAACCAGGTTTGGAACTCGCAATACAATTGAATCAAGAGCTTATCTTGGTGGAGGTTGATTTGACTTACGTAATTGCTTGGACGACTTCTAGGGATGCGGGTCCTTGGAGAGTTGCACATATGATCGGATAAATTAAAATTTTGCCTCCACAACCACAAGTCTTGTGATATGTGATATATTAAGATATACGTACAAATGAACATCTATGAGCAAGGAATTCCCTTTAGAATCTGAATCATTTACCATCCTAGGTGCTCATTTTGTATGGGCTTTCAATTTAA
>NC_056563.1:3024512-3026674 GCF_013358625.1 Macadamia integrifolia | reverse complement strand
AATCCTCGTGTCACCAGTTCAAATCTGGTTCCTGGCACATGGTTAATTTCTAGAACTGGAATAGACACTCATTCAAATTCATTGGATTCAGTAGAACTAGGACAGTTATTGTGTGAGGTGTACCCAATGCTTAATGTAGAACTAGGTTGACAAGTCAAACTAAGTCCCAATAGCGCAGGACCTAATCAAAGAACAGCCAAAATCATGGCACCAAAGTAGATCAAACAGATATCAAACAAGGCCTGATATCAGCTCAAGAATCAGAGTATCAATTTCGATATTTAGGGTGCAGGAACCAGATTAAGGACAAGTAAGGAAAGGGGCTAATAATAATTGAAATAGGACTTGAACCAACTATTTAAGCTTGTTTAAGGTCAAAGAAATCAGGTGCACAACAGACCTCTCTATCGATTTCAGAATCAGATATGAAATCTACCCAATCTGGGTAGATTCCACTACAGCACAAAATTCAGGAGATTTTGAATAACTCCAGATTTGATGTCAGAATCAGCCCAAACTAGGATCAAGTTTCAGCCTAGTGAAGGGGTTGGTTCTACCAAAGTTTCAGCCCAAGGTGATGGTTGAAAGTGTCTCAGGTGTAGGGGAAATCGATCAGGAAACTAACAGGAAAACAGTTTTGAAACGCTGAGAACTTGTAGATCTATGTACCTGAGTGGATTGAGAATGGAGTTGCAGTCCTTGAACACCTTAAACAGCAAAGACGAAGAAGATTACAAAAGAGAAAGAACCCCTCGGGCTTCCCATGCAGAGGGCCAGTTGGATCAAACACCAACTCCACCAGCTTTGATCAAACACAAAGAAATTCTCAGCCAGGAGAAGCAGCAGCAGAATCCAGTGTTTAATTCTTCAAATTGTTGGCTTCTATGGAGTCTTGCATTATATTTATAGTGATAATGGCGGAGGGAATACAGCCTAGCAATTGTAAGTTTCTAAAGTAGTAAACCCCACAATTGATTGCCTAGTACATTAGTTTCTAATAACTGAAAAGAGAAACAATGGAAAAGGAAACTAAGAACTAATAACTTAACTCCTAAGAAATAACAAAGACTAACAACTTAAATTGAACCCAACTAAAATGGAAACTAATGTAAAAGGAAACAAACTAATTAATTCCATATGCAAACCTTAAAAGTGGCCTACTACTGTATTACACTCAAAACACATAGGATCAAAGGCCCAACATGTATGGAACCCAACCCTAGACTTATTCATAATAAAACAAGCCTATTTCGATGATGAATCTGCATCAATGCTAGATGCAGAGGCACATAGTAGCTTGATATGAACATCATGAGCTGACCTGTAATGAAACCAGTTGTTGCTGTTGACACCAGTCCTACATTTCGTCTCTATGGACCAAGAAGAAAGAAGGGTGGGGAGGGCTCAGTGGGAAGAGGATTGTGCCATGATAAGCAAGGAAGTCAACTTGTTTCAAATATACATCGTGTATTGTAACTGGTATTCCTATGATTGGTTTAGTAGATATTTTTCTTTTATGTTCATATTCCGGAAGACGATTTCAAAGTGGACTTTCCATACATTAGACACACAAGATCACCAACATTCGTTATCTGCTGCCGAACTTATTTTAATTCCAACAGCTCAGATTCAGATTGTGGGGATACTGGAGTTCTTCCAACATGATTTCTTCTTCGTATAGATAGATATAGGATCTATGTGGCAGTTACTTAGAAGTGCATTTTGTGCAACAACCCTACCTATCTGATAGAATTTGTCCATTTTTTTGAGGTTTCAAAGGGGTGTGGAAACACATAAGGAAATAAATCTTGAATGGAAATGGAAAAGAGATGTAACTCCAGTTCCTTCGGAAATGGTAAGATCTTTGGCGCAAGAAGAAGGGGCTGATCCGTATCATCTTGACTTGGTTATGCTTCCTCTCTTTTTTTAACAATACCAAGTCAGGTTCTTCTATCCATACCAAATAATTAATAGAAAAGAATTGTCTTTTTTGTATACTTTATACTTTCCCTAGTTCAGTTGCTATTGTGGGCCATACCATAGTTGTCACGGCGTCAAGGCGAACCAAGGCGGTGGAGAGTTGTCTAAGCGCTTAGGCTAGAAGGCGCACGCCTTGAGGCGAACAAGGCGACCAATTGTTATTTTTTATTTTTCCTATTTTT
>NC_056563.1:3023619-3024008 GCF_013358625.1 Macadamia integrifolia | reverse complement strand
AAAGGAGAAGATGAAATAGCCAAACGAGAGAAATTGAACATGAGCATGGTGGATTCACAATCCACTTCGCTACATCCACCCCCTACCCTTTCTAAAATATTCAATAGTTCTATTTTTAGCATTTATCATAATTTAGTTTAGTTTTTTCTTACCTTCATTTTAAGTAAAAAAATATATATATCTTAGACATTTTATTTTTATTTTTATTTTATTGTCGGACGAAAATAAAATAAAATACTCAATGAACCAACCCATAATAATATTGTTACTTAAACGCCATGTTGTGGCAATTTCACCCAGAAGGTAATGAGTGACTCCTATATACTACAACACGTCCTTATATGATGCTAAGGGCTCTAGGCTGAATAGCAATAGCTACTTTTAATTTT
>NC_056563.1:2957831-3023592 GCF_013358625.1 Macadamia integrifolia | reverse complement strand
CCAAACGATGGATTCAATTAGTTCTTGCCAATTACCACTGCCACCTAATAGAATCATTAAACTAGAAGCCCATACAAAATAAGCACTTAGGATAAAAAGGCCGACAACAACAACAAGAAACTCAGTCTTATCCCAACTTAATGGGGTTGGCTACAAGGATCCATGCAAAACGGTAGGGAAAACCGAGGTCCAAGCAAAAAAGGAGAAATGAAGTACACAGAAAAGGAAATGATAAAGAGAAATGGAAAAGAGATGAAAGATGAAAGTAAGAAGAAGGAGTCCAGCTTCTCCATATCTGAATTGGCTCCTTCCTCACTTAGATGAAAAACATGGAACCCTTATGTGTTTTTCTTTTTAGTGCTGTACATGCGTTCTCAGACCCTGGAGAGATCAGAAAACTTTCATAACCAAGAACCTTTTACAAGGTAGCTCCTGGGTTTTTGGAGATTTGCAGTGGAGTATTGCTCAGTGGTCATGAGATGGTTCTCTTGTGTTAGCCATCATTTTCCCTATGCTATGAATATCTAATACAGGTGGAACCAGAGTCTAAAGATCCTTTACCTGATTTCTCTCATTTTATTCTTAGCTGTGGGTCAAATGTTCTGTTTAGCCCAGTCTGATAGGTGGAGGCTGTTTTATTTAGCCATACTTATTTGGCTGGTGTTTCTTATCTCATGTATACCTGTGCTTTTCTGGCTGTTTTTATTGATTTTTTTCATTCTTTTTTACCCTGTGAAGATCTGTTATCTTGTCAAATTAGAACAAGGAAGAGAATTAACTTTATACAGGGACTAAAATTCCTCTCCGACCCTTGCTTAACTCAAGAAAACTCACCTAACTCTTATGGAACTTGGCTGCACTTAAGCCAGCCAATACATTTTGAAGCCTATGCATACCACTGCTAAATTCATTTTCACTGGGAAAGTTGTATATACTTGTCTGGGGGGAACCACATTAATTGTACTGTTTTTCCGTTGGTAGTGCTGATACCATACTTGATGTTGAATATATTAATGGGATGAGAGCAATGTGATCCTTTATCTATTTCCTTTCTTTTAGCATCTTTTATTTCACACTTCTATCATTTTTTAAGAGAACTTAATTTTTTTCTGTCATAATTCTGAAGGCGTTAAGGACGGGATGGGTCCATCCAAATGTCAATCTTGAAAACCCTGATGAAGGCGTGGTATGGTTCTTTATCCCATGTCTTTTTATATTCATCTGATATAGTTTTCTTCTCCCCATGGCTTTATGGTTTTTATTGCGATACTTTTTTCCCCATTTATTTTAGCTGGTACATTTAACTTGTTGATGAAATCCTAAATGCTGTTATCACTTAGTACTTAACTAAGCTTTATTCTAACTAAATGGGCTTAGTTACACAAATCCTGTTTTGCTGTCCAACTTTATTAGTTAATGATCCTTGATATGAGGGAAGTTAAATAAATTAATTTTTATGGAAATGATAATTAAATCTAGCTGCTGTTGAAGCTCCATCCATAAATGGATAAGACTTAGATCTTACTGTATACGATTTGTTGAAGGAGCAATACCCCGCATAGAGGTGGTGTAGGTCTTAGTGCTGCACCTTTTATTTATTCTCTCATTGATTTGGGATGGACAACTGAGAATCACCTCTTGATGGGATATGGCATATAGGTGCACCTGATCGGTTGATCCTAACTGCTAGATTAGTTGACTATTTGGTACAATCAACTTCCCTCATCACCCAATGGTTTGTTTTTCCTCATGGCACCATTAGTAGCCCATGGGAAAAGTCAATTGTTTGTCCAGCCAAAGTTGATTTTGGGCTGTGGACATTTAAAAGTGGATTCTGTTTGGCCTGGATTTATGTATAAAATTTAATGATGCATGGAGAACACATTGTAAACCATGCTCAACATTCCATTTTGGGGTTATATCACATGGCATTTGTCTGACACTGAAAAAATATCAAATTAGGACACAAATGTATTGGTGGGCCCTAAGAAGGAACGACTGGACATAAAGGTGGCACTATCTAATTCATTTGGCTTTGGAGGCCACAATTCATCCATCCTATTTGCTCCCTACAAGTAAATCTGGTTGGAAACTCTAACCTTGGGTGGTGAAGGTATGTCACTACTCCAGCATTGGCTTAATGTTGATTTTAACTTTAATTTTAATTTTAATTTCAATTTATTTATTTCTTTTTATTTTTTTGGGAGTTTTGAGGAAAGAAACCGAGCCAAATTTTAGGTGTTGTATTTGGAGGCCTCGAGAGTCTATGAGGTCATCCCCACTATGTTTGGTAGTTCTTTGAACGATAATGGTAAAAGTTACTTATTGTTAACATTCTCTTTGAACTTCTAAGAACTAGAAATATTGATAGAAAATTTGTACAAATACTCTCAAGCTGTATGAGAAATTTATCTTATGCAAATAAAGCCTGCAGTTCTTGTCACGTTAAATTGGGTTCAAAAAAGCTCTACTTCTCTGTGGAAACTTTGTAGGTCTCTGGCCTTCCTTGGTAGCTATGATCATTCATCTGGATCATCAAATTGATACTCCTTTCTTTGGATTGTCTGGTACCCTGGGAATTGCCACAACAGATGGTCAAATTGATTAGATGACTAACCAACCAGGAAAATGCAGCTAGGTTGGATGGTTATTGATCTATTAATCAGTGGTTCTGTTGGGGGATGCGAGTGAGATGGCTTACTGATTTGATGGGTTCCATGAGCCATCTAAGATGTCTGCACTTGTTTCTTTTGAGAGATTACTTCATAGGCAAAAGCCATTTCTATGCTCTTAAGGGTGGAATCTGGGTCTTCTAGTACATGCATCACTTTCTTAGTTTATTACTGTTTCCATTTATGGCGTTAATATTTATCTGTAAAGATGTGCAATGCTCCTAAAGCATGAAATCTATGGGTTTTCATTCCTGAAAAGGTTGTATAGATGACTGATGAGTTCATGGTGTGTTGGACCAGAGGTTGGTAGAGATGCACTCACTGCAATTCCCTTAAATCGCGTAAAATACTGCCATTGCTTTCTTCTTGTACGCCAGTAGCCTTGGTATGCATTTACCCACCCATGTGTTTATGCTTCTTGTACGATTAGGTGATGCTATGGAAGCAAAAAGGATAGGTGTCATCACTTAAACATACGTGTAGCCTACGCGTATGGGTAAGTGATCCGGTTCCTCCCTCCCTCCCTCCCTCCCTCCATCCAAGGTTTCAGTATTTTACCAATCACAATTTCACATTGCCCTTCTCCATCATTCAGGACTCCAGAGTGATGACATAGATTCCTAGTCCTCAGCTGTTGTGATGTTTGATATTCGCCTAGCAAAAACTGTTACTGTAGCCCGTAGGAAAATCTTTGGCAGCCGGCGTTGGTATGGTGCACCATAGATTGAGCTCGGCGGACTGCCGAGCTGATGAACTGGCTTTGCCTCTGTTAGTGATTAATCCTTTCGGTCAAACGCACACACGAGTCGGAACCTCTACTGTATTGAGATCAAATCCTAACTCGACGGGGGTGGGAGAGGGTGTGTTGATTCCTATCCAGGAAAGAGAAAAAAAAAAAGTAATGATCTAAACCTTTAATATGACCTACATCAATTGAGATATTTTCTCACACAATGTCAAATTAATGGACGAGGTGATGCATGTATGTATTCTAACCATTGGAGACAAGGATAATGTGAACTGATTTATCTATCAAATTTGAAGGTGAAATGCAATCATCTAGTCCATTTTATATTGAAAATTTTCTTAGTATAATCAATTATTAAAAATTTTCAGTCAAAATGGATGTGTCTTACAGATCTGCCACAATCAAGCTGTTAACACAATTGGCCACATGCCAACAACAGAGCAAAAGGCAGATACGAAAGAGATGTGAGTTTTTAGTTATCAGATAAAAACCATAAAATATATATATGACGAGGATGTAAATGCTTCTAAATTAAAATGTAACACATGCATGGAGGGATGACATAACATGATGACAAAAGGCCCACGATAATCTAATTCCAGTTGAGCCTTGCTTATCATGTATTTGAGTTTGGGGGTAAGGCGAGATGACCCTCCTTACCCCTCCATCTGTTTATGGGAACGGGTTGCTCAAGGTCTGTTACAACCTTACTCAAACTCCCCTATACTTCTTTTTTGATTCCTCAAGATATCCAAACTTCCGATTCTCTTTTACCTTCGATACTTTAAAATCCATAGAATACCCCTTAGATCCTCTCAACACCTTTTTCACACAAGTGAAAGAGAAGTTTGGATTTTTAAGGGAATCTAAAAAGAAGTCTAGAAGAGATCGAGTAATTATAGGCAAGTACAAGAGAGTGATAGAAATTGCCCCATCTAAAAAACCAACTTCTGCTATATTGGCATAAGTGAAATGGCTTGAAAAAATATATAATAAAGTGGATTTTAATGTTTTTAATAGGGACACAGACCACTTTCCATATCCTTAATAATAGTCCTAAATCCCACCAGATTGGGAGACTGTCAGCTTAGTTGTTGACATTATTTCTCTGTGTAGTTCTTCTGATTGTATTAGGTTCTGTTTTGTTACCTTACTTCATTAGCTAAAGGGGAATTTCTTCTGAGGATGTCCATGTTGTCTTTCAAAGCAGAAAATCTCTCTTTCTTTTTTCAAATAATAATTTGCATGGTTGAGGCGTTTCTTCATAAAAATACAATACCTTTTTCTTACAACCCTTGAGAGAATAATAGAAGTAGATTAGCTCTAAACAAACTAGTTTACATATCCCTAATACTACAACAACAACAATGACGACGACAATAACAACAATAACACTTTATCCCAACTTAATAGAGTCGACCACATGAATTAAAGAAAAGACAAAAGAAAAAGAGAAGTAAAATTTTACATATCATTTGATTATCATTTGGATTATGTGCTAAATTCCACACACACACACACACAGGTTTTATTAATCTTGGGCTGTGATTTTGAGAATCAAAGTTTGCGTAAACGGAACTTTGTGGTGGGCCATATCTAAAATGATCCCGGGAGAGTTGTTGGCTTAACACCAATGAGCATAGAAGAAGTGAGTAAAGTGTTGATGAATTGGTGGTGGCATCGTGCATGCATGTCGCTGTAAGGCAAGAAATTAAGCCGCCACCCTATTCGTGGAAGTGAGACCCAATTTTCTTTGGTGGACACGACTGTACCATTCATCATTTCATTGGGTTCAATAAATATGCCATAATCTAGGTTATCATCTCGTTGGTATCATATCATATCATATTCGGGGTTTGAAAAATCAGATCAGATTGGAATCGATACAGAATGATCCTGATTCCAGTCTATCTGGATCACACTCATGTTATATGGAAAGTAGGAAAAAATTCGGTTGCTACTCGGACTGTTGCTGACAGCCAAGAAAATCGGAATAAGTAAGAATTAATTTCTCCTTAGGATTCACAAATTCCCCCTCCTAAATTTTTTCTGTATTTTTAAATATCTTTTAAGATTTTATTTCTTTGACTACCACATGGGTAGAAGGCTGCTACTGCAAGTTCTAAGAAGGGTTAATGCATGCAGTTTTACCCTGAACTTCACAAGAAAAGCTGTATATGGAAACTAAGTGGGATATAATAAGGGTTTTTTTTTTTTTCAATACGAACCGATTCTGGCTGCTGATGATTGATTTAGATCTCAATTTCTATTTTTGTAAACCCTAATCATTTCAGGCATATCGAGTTTATATTAAAAAAATAAACCACTATGGACAATATTGGTATGTATAGGCTGAAACAAGACTAATACCCTAATCCTTCTTTTCTATTTTTATAGAAAATTAATAAACTAATGGCAATCTTGATATGTAATTAAGCTAATTATTGAAGACATAAGGCATCTTTGTTCTTAATTTGATGATTATAAATTTCAATACATTCTAAAGGTTGCTAATATAGTTGTAGATTGTAATCCTTGTTTCTACCCATAAAAAAAAATAAAAAATTGCCAGTACATATTAAGACTAGAACTTGGAATCCAACAGAAATGTAAATACAGAATACCCATTGAATCCCTCACCCGCTACCAGAGGAGAGAGCGAGAGAGTGCAGTCAGCTAGTCAACCTGCCTATCCTATCACTTCTAGAGCAGGAGCAGGGAAGCAAACGGACGATGATGTGTTTCTCCGTCTATGACAATCCCATAACCTAACGACGCTGCCGTTAAAGACCGTTAAATCCTGATAACGGTACCAACTCAGCAAATCTCCTTCTCTCCTCGCCGAAGTACCATCGGAACACCAAAGCCCGCTAGAGTAGAGAAGCTCTGGGGGTGCTCCGGACGAGCAAAGGAGGACGTCAACGTCCTCGATAGGATCCTCCTCCTCCTCCTCCTCTTTACTACTTTTGTCATTCAGCTCAGAGTAATACAGAGTAAACTTGGCTTTAAGGTTGACCTTGTTCTCATCCTCATCTTCGAGAGGGATGGGGCCAACCAAAATGGATGATGAGGATGATGATGATGTTCTTCGCACACAATTGCAAGTGGAAGCTTCATGATCATCATATGGCTTCTTCTCCGACTCCAGCTGAAGATGATCAGGCGAGGTCGACCCTAGACAGGGTAGTAGATGAGGAGATAATATTTGTACAGTTGGTGGTGGAGTAGAATGGCTGCCATCAGAATTAACTGAGGATGATG
Source organism: Macadamia integrifolia (assembly GCF_013358625.1). NCBI lineage: Eukaryota > Viridiplantae > Streptophyta > Magnoliopsida > Proteales > Proteaceae > Macadamia > Macadamia integrifolia. The sequence continues at coordinate 3,016,911 of NC_056563.1, read as the reverse complement.
ATGATGATGATGATGAATTGGTTCGAGGGAAGGAATTAGAGCCAACAACAGTTGTGAATCTCCAAAAGCTAACAGCAGTGGTAAGAATGGCAACACAGGTGAATAAGCTCTGAAGGGTATTAGTGGCTAAGAATCCGAAGCTTACGTAATTGAAGTAGTTGAAGGCGAGAGCTTCGAGGGGAGACTGAAATACATACATGGCGGCGACTAAATCTCTCTCTCTCTCTCTCTCTCTGTTTTGGTTGGAAGCACCTGAGAATGGAGGGGCGAGGGAAGGTGTAATATATATATGGTGGGGAAGAGAGAAGTTGTGGAAATATGATTGGATATTCCTGATAGGGGTGAGGGAATCTGGTGGAGATGCTGGGAATCGAGAGCGAGATGCTTTTATAGTTAGATACAAAACTACCGGATCGAGCAGGTTTTATGGACGGGCCTGTCCCTAATCCCTATCCAATTGTCTATAGGTGGAGCTGAGAATTAGGGACCCTCACTCACGAACCCACCACTAAGCAACCAACTCTCTGGCATCTTCGGTAGCAGTCAGAGAAATGAAACTTTGTTTGGAAAATTCCAGCCTAGGAGGAGGGTATTTTCACCTCCACCCCTAGGAATCCATTTCCTGCCAAAAAATTTCCGATGGCATGTGTTGCATGTGGGTTACAACTTGCAAGAAAGGCACGTAGGAAAACCGCTGAAGATTCCAAGCGAAGAAAATGATATGTGAGAGATATAGTTAATTGATTGATCGATATGTGTGTAAGAGATATATCTTTTCCCATATAGATTGGGAGAGGGATAGGTATGCTAGCAGGTCATCTAGGAATTAGGTATGCTAGCGCATTTTAACCATAGGATTTGGTCATCTTAAATATAACGGTTAGATGAAGGGAATAGATCTAAACTTTCACTCTACTGCTGCTACATCTTATCTCCATCTTTTTCTCCTACACCGGCAAGTTTGGTGAGGTAGGATGACTCCACGGTGTTCAAAGGAGATGCCTTGGAGAGAAAAAACGATGGTTTGGGTAAGTTGATGCTGATCTTCTTGTTCCAGTAACAGAAAGAAGCTTTAGCGGTGAATAGATTGTCTTCTCCGATGGAATTATGGGCAGTTTCTTATTTTTCAGATTTTGATTTTTCTCAAAATTCTCTGTTTATTCTTCACCCAATTGATGTCCAGGAACAAATGGAAGATGACCGAATATCTTGAATTTTGTTTTCTATTCTACCAAAAAAAGAAAGGGAATTTTGTTTTCTATGATTGAATTTAATCCCTAGTGTTTCCTTATTCAAAGATGGGAAGGGGAGGAAAATTATTTCCTCGGCGCAGTGGAAAGAGAAGGGTTCATTCTAAAGAAGAGGGTTCAGATGATTTAGATGAAGGAAATTATACATCTTATAATTACCGATTACATTTCTTCCTTTGCTGGAGAAGATTTAGAGGAAACTTTTGATTTTGAGGCGATAAGTGGCAGGAGTCAAGAGGAGGAGGAGAAAAGGGTTATTGGATTGAAATCCCGATCTGTTCTTTGAGATCAAAGGAAACCTAGCATTAAACGTTCACACAAAAGAACAAGAATTTCTAAAGATGATGAAGTTGACCACAGCTAGGATGATGAGGAATTCTTGCCTAATGGGATCCATCATGTAGATGGAAGTGGGAGGAGGGTTGTTAGATTAAATCCAGACAATAGTTCTTCTAGTTGTATTAAACGTTCAAGGAAGAGAACCAGAGCGTTAGTCTATTACGATGAAAATGATGATGATGATGACCTCGTCGATGACGATGACGACGATGGTCTGGGTAAAATTTTTCAATCTCTTGCTTTCTGTGGGTTTGATTCAGAGAGAATAAATGATGGTTTGGGTAAAATTTCTTTCTTACAGTTGCAAATTTAAAATAAGAACAAGAAATATAATTAGGGCAAACTATGGTTGCCATTAACAGAAACTAAGGGTTGTAGATGGCTATGAAATCCCTCTCAATTGCAGGGGGCATGCGGGACGAGAGAGAGAGAGAGAGAGACGGTGAAGGAGATACAAATTTGTGGAAGGGAGGGGAGCCGGCTGCAGAAAAGTAGAAAAAAGGGTTATAGAGTGACGGTATTGGAAAGATTATGTAAGGTAATGTTTATGAATGGATGAGATCTTTTCTATTTCATCTAACGGCCAGAAGATGCTAGCATACTTAATTCCTAGGTGACCTGCTAGCAAGCCTGTCCTTTTCCCATATAGATTATATAGTTGTTAGATAATTAATAGTTATAAGAAATCGGTCAATTGGGGATGATGAGAGCAAAATGCAAGACTCAAGAGTGAAGATCGATAAACCATGAACACTGTATACGAATATACGATTGATTAGGAGAGGTGTGCAATCTGCATCACGGAAGCTACATCAGCTATGGTAAGCCACATATATTAAACGAAGGCAGGCCAATAGCTTCTTATAGGCAATGCTTATATATAGATAGAGATGAAAATTTGAGACCACACAGGCAGGACGGAACAACTGACTGTCTATGTAATCTCTCAACTCTCAACTGTGTCAGTGTGTCGGTGGTGGTGGTGGTGGTGAATGATTTACGCACTTACACTCCAAGTGGTAGTACGTGGTGGTGATTGGTTAATGAATCAAAGGCTCTCCAAGAACATGTCTTAAAGAGAAAGGAAAAAAAAAAATCTCTCCACGAATATCTTGTCATTTACGTGTAGAAGTGTTTTTATTATTATTAATTGTCTACGTGGAAGCGTCTTTGATTTAGGAATCGGAATGGGTAATATTCTTTTTTGGTAGTAAATCATTATAAGTAATTGGGTATTCGATCCATTAATATAAATACACATAAATAAATGAGCAAAGGATCACCACACCGACGGTACAGGATAAGATCCCTTCCCTAGCTAAATGGGAGCATCGGAGTTGGCAATGGGCGTTGGTCTATATATCAATAGGTGAACATGTACGTGTTCAATTCCTCAAATCTGCTTCTCACCTTAAATGACCAGGTCCTGTTGTTCTGGAGCCGGCATTGATCGAGGGAATAATTCGACTTGGATACCCTCATTGATACAAAAAACATAAAATGGAAACACCGGAAAGAATGGGTCAGGACACAATTTGAATGGGTTGGGGGGATGTTTTGAGAGAGAGTGTCTGGGAGGAGAACCAAGGTGAAAGAGTGAGAGGGCGCATGACACCTCCGGGTGGGGATTTTTTTCTTAAATAAATACTAAGTACCTAATTAATTAATAGATCAGATTTTAAATAATTTGGTAACGAAATTTGAAAAAAATTGTTTGACTTTCATAATATATGGTACAACCAATGTTATAACAACCGGGTCGAACATTGGACCCATCTGGGAAAAATTATCGAAGAAAGTTATCAGAAAACACCATGGGAACCTTGAAACCATAAACCTTTATTTACCCTTAATCTATAAAACACTAACTTTTAAATCATTAAATCTAAACCTCTAATTCAGAAAATATCGAACCCTAACAAATAGATGTGTTTGTCTTGACACCTTTGCAAGTGACATTGGGCTGTGCATGGCCTCTTCTTGTAAATGGACTAGTCTTGGGCCTAACTTGAAGCTTAAATACCAGCCCCACAAGCCCACAAGACTAATCATTATGTACACAGGACCTACGGGCCAAGTGCAGCTCAGCGTTGGAAGACCTTGGTTCTTGACAAAAATAACCCAAGCCAAGGTTATGTCTTGAGAAATCACAATTTCAAAATAAAAGACCTTTTGGGGGTGTAGTGGGTTATGCTCTTCGCATGCTTAATATCCACTACTCTATCTTCTTACTACTAGTAGGGATGGATGGCTGAATAATAATAATAATTCATACATTGTCTGTATATGGATTCTTTCCCATGCTATCTCACAAAAAAATGTTGGCTTACACATATTTTGTTTTTATTTTTATCTATTTCGAAAATATGGGATCCATATGGATTGATACTTCGGTGGTAGTATACACTTTATTTTCCACACTTGGCAATGTGAGAAACCCTCTCTCTAATATAATATGGGAAAAAGAAGCCTAAAATGCAACGTGTCCCCTACAATTATAAGCAGTGGGGTGTGGGGGGAAATTACTGCTCCACCTTTCATGAAAGACAAAAATCATGCCCCTATTGATGCTTCTATTAGTACTCCCATTGTGAAGGGTCCACACTGCTTTTCAGGTAATCCTCTCCTTACAACTAATAATAATAATAATAATAATAATGGAAACGTTTTCCTTCACCATATGGTGAATGAATGGCTCTCAGAGGCCATTAATGGCTACCCCCTATTTATGAATGGTTGAAATTACACCCCATTATTTCATGATACCTTTTCAACCTGATCATAAGCCCAGGTCAAGGGATTCTTCATTTTTTTCGTCGAAAATGATTATTCATTAACCGTAGTTGAAAGAAAACTCAATCCTAATAATAGTAATAGGATTAATTTTGTTCACCCATGGTGAGGCCATTGCTGATTTGGCTATGTGATTGGACTCTGTAAATGATGAATATTATTATTATTATTATTAACTCCCATCCTCCATTGTACGAAACTATAAAAACCTCGTCAATCTACTCTGAAGGTTAAATTCTATGGTTGAAGGGATTTTCTTTTACCCAATTTATAATAACATAATAATGAGAACAACAACAATAACAAAGAAATCTCAACTAGAAGAGTTCATCAGTCGTCCAAAAGGAAAATTAGTCAAACTAATAGAAACATGCAACCTCCTATTTTATGGAATGAAAAATTATCAAACAGTATGAAACCTATATCTGGCCAATATGTCTATCCTTCGCAGATTGTTGCATTTCCACTAAAGGGTTTCACACCAGCATTTTCGGCTCTATTATTTTTAATTAGTTATCACGCTTCTACTTTCGTACGAAGACAAAGTTAATTAATCATAAACAAAACTATTAATTTGAAAAGATATTTATAAAACATAAATCCATGATAAATTCCTTGAGTCTCAATATGCTTTTATGAGATAGCCTAGCTTTTATGCTTCTTGTGGCAGCCCACCCTAAAGGAAAGAATCCACACTCACCGAATCTTTCATAGGTTACATTTTCCGTCACAGTTTAATCACATGTAGGCGCTTTTCTTGACTCTTTGGATCTCATGCAGTCTTTTCTGCACGAGAGAAGAATATATAGTTCAGTCTTCTACTTGTTACTTTTGGTGGCATAAGTAGTGGGATGCTCTTCATCGCTTCTTTGACTGTTTGATCTCCACCACTGCATATTTAGAAAGGTATCACTCAGAAATGTTCCCGCACCGTGCGTAGAACTCTTCCTTTGAACTTATCAAGAAGAGAAAGCGCACAATATAAATAAAATCAAACACTTAGTTACATATATATATATATATATATATATATGTGTGTGTGTGTGTGTGTGTGTGGTGGGAAAGTGTTTTCTATGAGATGTGATCCTCTGTGTGTGAGAACCAGTAAGAGTGCAGGAGGAAGCATTCATAGAGATGCCATTTTCCATTTCATAGGGATGAATAGATCATTTTGCCCCATGTGCACTAGGCGCAAGGATCACATTTCCACCACATAAACCTCTTTTTTCCTATTATGCGGTAGTCGGCTTCCCCTCGCTTTCTCCCCACAAGATGATCAAGTTGTCTTACGTTCATGGCTGTCATCACTATTTACTTCTCAATGAAGATACCAAGAAGAGAGCAAAATATCTCAGTTCAGAATTTTTTTTTTTTTTTCTATTTTTCTAACCAAATAAGTCAAATCAAACACAAGTAGAATTTGCGTAAGAAAAAAAAAAAAATAGAATAAATAACAGTTGGACTTCTAACGTAGATATAACCCGTGACCCATGTGGGAAGGATGATGTGATGATTCCAATCATATACAAGGCAAATACTATTGAATATGATGATGAAAAAAAAAAAAGGAAGTATGGACGCAACGATACCTTCATCTACCATTCTAAATTCTTCTCATCGCATGGGTATGAGTTATGAATCCACCACCTAAAATTAAACTTTAATTAGGCATTAAATGTAAATAGTTCTCTAATACCATGTTGAGTATGGTGATGGAAGAAAAAGAAGATGAAAAATGAAGCGAAGATGAAAAATGAAGCAAAGATGGTGATGGATTACGTGGTTCACCTTAAGCTACATCCATGTGGAGAATAAATTAAAGTTCAGTCTTGTATATATGTATCCTGCATGCTATAGGGATATATAGATATACCTTCATCTACCGAACTTAACCTTTTCTCTTGGGTACACGTTATGACCTAATCCGATACAACAAAGTCTAGATCGTTTCCTATCAAATTTTGGGATCAAATTCAATCATATACATCTTAAATTAATATGCACATTTTCCTTTAGTATTTTCAATCATATCCACTTTTTTTCAAGTAATATTTTTTTTAGTAGAAGTTCAAAGCTTCACATTTTTCTGTCTTTTCTCTCCTCTCTAACCATGTGGATTGAATTGACGAAACAATTCCTCATGCCATCCCAAAATAATAATAATAATAATAATAATAATAATAATAATAATAATAATAATAATAATAATGTTCGGCACTAAAACCCATTATTGCACCCTTAAGTTATAAATTAGAAAATTAAGTTTATACGAACCGAAGAAGTAGTTCGTTAATTGGGTTAATTAATCTAATAGTGTAATCTGATCTATATATTCCAACAAAGCCAGCCATGATTCGAGCTAGTGAAGAATTATTTGTTTTGACGGGCTTATATATGATCCAATGTATCCGATCATGTATTAATTGGAAGAAAGCTACCACTTCGGTTTACTTACCTCTCAAAACTTTAATTAATTTGATACTCAATCTGGAATTATACCCATGCGTCATGTCATATATAGGGGCGAAGCAAGAAGGTGTACTAGGACTGGAGGAGCTAGTAGACTTGAATGAACTAAGAAGGTTCGATCAGTAGTCTCTTTCATTAATTAAGCTTCACCTTCCTGGTACGTACCCGGCCATATATAATTCCATATTCCATAGAAGAAAGAAAACTAAAACAAAAATTCCATGTAGATAAGATGCGAGCTAGAGTGAGTGGGTCGTTTTTTAATTAATTTATAGTATCTTCAAAGTGAGGCTTAATAAAAGAAAGATAGAAGAAGAAGAGTAATAGTAATGTAGTTGGTGACTCATCGTTGCTGCCTGGCCCTGGGGTATGCAATCTGCAATACTAAGACCTAAATTAATTGGAGAGTGGATCAAGTTCTTGTATGAGAATTATTCTCGTATAAGATTGATCCATATAAATGGAATCCACCTAATAAATTTTCATACGTGAATTAATTCTTATATAAGAATAATTCTCGTATAAGAACCTGTTTCACACAACTTATTGAACCACAGTTTCTAGAGGAAAAATTCCATGACCGCTCATTTTCCACAGATCGATCAAAAGAGCAAGCTGAGGAGTCAAAGAGAATGTGGATCCACATGCAAATTAAAATAAATAAAACCAATCAAGAGTGGAATTAATACAGAGGGTAGGCAGCTGGTTTTGGCCTTTAGCTTGGAACTAATTAATTCACAAGCTGAATAAGTTTCTATCCAACTATCTAAATCACTACTCTTTCTAAGAGGGGGTTGCTTGCCAAGTTCCTCCAGGAAATAGGGTTGAAAGTTTTTCTACTGCTCATGATTTTAGTGCACTGCATTGGATCGGATATTTTCATTAAAAAAAAAAAAAAAGAAAAAGCATTGGATCGGATATCTGCCATCGATCCTAAAAACCAATATGGTAGGTATCAGTAAAGGCCCGTATCGGATCGCCTGTATTCCAAATATTTGACTCCCAAAGTCCCAACAAAATAAATATATAGTCGCAATTAGGGTTCTTAAGGTCTCCCTTTCACATCAAATCGTCTACGTACCATTCAAATGCCAAATATTTTTTAAACGACTCTGATGTTTATAAGTTCATTCATGGGTGGGAGAATATAGGTAGGTCGGGTAGGCCGGAAGGGGCCCAATATAAGTAAAATGGTTTCAACCGAAGGCAAAAAGAGTCTCTGTGTGTGTGCGCGCGACGTATCATTTCCTTGATATCAAATCATTTGCGGAGGATTAGGACTCAATAAAGATATAATGTGACTTTGTCATTAATTTGTAAAGTCAAGGATCGAAGCTAGTATACAGCTTGAGAATAGATAGGAAACGAGGGGTTCACAAATGTATACTCATACATACTGCATTGGCTGTATCGCACCAATATACTCTATTTTATTTTTAAAAAAATATGGATTATTGAGAGACTAGAGAATATTCACATACATGAATGTACGTGAATGACCCTGGTCCGTAGATATGGCATATATTTTCTCTCTTCTCATTTAATAGATGCCATATCCACGGACTAGGATCGTTCATGTACATTCAGCTACGTGAATATTCACTTTCCTTGATTATTGAGACCATAGAATTATGCATAGTACAGAGTGAATATTTGGGTTTATCTTCGAAATCATGCACGTCTATCAAAATCTTTAGAGAAGAATAAATATTAATAGGTAAAGAGTTCTGTAAAAAGTAATTTAATGTGGCTTCTACATTTGCGTATGGATTAATAGGAGTGTGTGAAAGCATTAATCGTAGTAGAATTTTTGTCTTTTATGTGAGTAGTGTGATAATTTTTCCATAGCACGTGTCATGAGGTAAGGACCACACTGCTTTCTAGGGAATCTTCTTCCATAATTTTTTATTAACATTATCAAGAAAAAAAAATATTATGCTTTCATTATATATAAGGCATATGTGTCCTACAACCTCTTTTTCAGCCATGAGATAAAACTTGTAAAGGCTCAAACTTTTTGAACGTGTTATCCGTGTCCCCTCAATCATATGGGTTAACCTGTAGTCTTATTTGATTTATCGAAGCGTCAATATAATGCCTAAAATTGTGGAAAAAAGAAAATCTATACTTAAGGACTATTTGAAGAACATGAATCATTAAGGATTAAAAGAAAAAAAAAAAAAAAAAACCTTGTACATGATGAGTCATACAATTAAGATGGAAAACCAACTTTTACATATGACTTAGCTAGAGAACCTCTCATCTATCTTACATTTAGCATTAATCAAATCATCAGTTCATGGAATTATCATTCTTGTGGGATGGATCATAGTCTCCAACACCACACCACACCACATGTATTGGAAATTTCATATAATAATTTCATTTTTTTAAGTAATTCTAAAACTAAATATATAAATATTTAAATTCTATAATAAATATTTCCTCAATAATAATAATAATAATAATATATGAGAAGAACAATTATATATTAATTTAAGATATAGGATATTTAAAGTTGCAACCAAATTCAAGAAAAATTATAAGGGGCGCATGTTTCTCAAGAGAGCAGATCAGAGGGCATCCCTGGTAGATGAGAATTGTTTTCAGGCCTTATGGCATTGAGTTTACCTAGGAGATTGGCCATTAAGCTGTATATTATGAGAGGGTGATCGTTAAGCAACAAAATGTTTTCCAAACATAGGGGATGCTGCTTGGCAGCGTTCTTTTTCCAGCATAATGTATTCATTAACTTTAAATGTATTGCTCTGAAAGGTATTGAGTAATTAATCTCCATTTGGAACTCCATTTAGTGTCTTCTTCATATTTGTCTAGGGTTTATATTGAACTTTTTTTTTTTTTTTTACAATATATCCCTTTGTGACAATACTACTTTAAATCCTTGTGTGCATGGATCCTCGTTAGCGCCTTGGCCACCTTTACCGACGCTCAGAAATGCAAGGCTGACTACGGTCAGGTCTTCTAAATGAAAAGCTTTGAAAATTTGAAGTGGAAGGGGTCAGAATAAGCCACCACCCTCCACCGCATATATCTGCAACTACAGAGAAACCAACACTACAACTGGACAATAAGAGAATTAATTAAACATTTAGTACGTGCAAACTAAAAGCTTTCTGATCAGATTCTTAATAATTATTGTATGGTTTAGACTCGATGGAGAGAGACTTTGATTTCCAAATTCCAATGTACGTATAAGGTTGATTCCTGTGATTGAAATTTGAAATATCTGTTCCTTCTCATCACCTTCTTCTCTGCTTCTTGGATGCTTCCCTGCTTCTCTGCTTTTGTTACTGATGGGGAGAGAAAATTTATGTGAGATTTCTATTAATCAACTGCCTAATACAGTTGGTGAAATTGTGCTAAGCCCATATTCACCAGGAAATTTTGAGTTTGAGAGAAAAATATTTTCACAGATAATAATAATGCGAACTCACCTAACTTTAGAAATTTATTCCTTCTCATCATGACCTTCTTGGATGCTTCCCTGGTTTTTCTACTCCACCACCAAGCAACTCGCTGCCCCATCACCCTACCCTCAGATTCATTCACTTTTAAGTTCGGTTACTTAATTTACCCTTTTAATCACTTGCTTCTCTTAATAAAAAAGTTCATTAATTTTGTTGAGAGAAAAAATATTTTCACAAAATTAAATCCCTTCCATCTCATCATCACTTTCTTCTCTCCTTCTTAGATGCTTCTCTTGGTTTTTCCCCACCACCAGGCAATGTGATTATAAGTATCAACATATATAAGATTTTTTATTTGATAGGAGGTGGACTGGTAATTTCACACCTTCTTGTGTCTGGATATAAAGCCACGTGTCTAAGTAGCATGGTTTCATGTATCGGTCTGGGATCGGCCAGTTTGGTTGTATCAAATCAATATCGGCTAAAACCGATCCCCGATTTGATACTCATCTGGATCAGTTATCCCGATTGTTTCAGGGGTAAAATTGAAAAAAATAGTACTTTTTATAAAAATCAGAGGTAAAATAGACTGATACTCACCAATCCCATCTGATTTGGATCGGTATCTGATCGCTATTGGCAGAGACCAATACCGATACCGTCCCCGAATCCTTACTAAGTAGTGTTCTCTTTCCAAATTTAAAAAATAAATAAATAAATAATATTTACATGTATCATCAAAATATGTAATTGGGTTAAAAAAAAAAAAAAAAAAAAAAAAAAAAAAAAGGGAACAAAGTATGTAATTGATGGGAAAATCACCTCATGCCTATGCCGACGACTAACATTGTCTCTAGCCGCGTAGTCCACTGGTTTAAGTCACTACAGAAGACACAATCTCTAATGGTATTAATTGTGCTATAAAAAGCCGATATCCTAAGCTCTTGAAAGACATCTCGATCACATAAGCTAATCAAAAAGTTATTAAGCTCTCAACCATCTGCTCTCCGATGGCTAGTGAGAAGAATAACTGCTTTAAAGTCTCTAGAGTAGGGATCATTGGGGCTGGTATAAGCGGCATAGCAGCGGCGAAACAGCTTTCCGGTTACAAGCCGGTAGTGTTTGAGAGCACAGATTCAATTGGGGGTGTCTGGAAGCATTGTTCCTACAAATCAACTAAACTTCAGACCCCTCGATGTGATTACGAGTTCTCAGACTTCCCTTGGCCGGAGAGAGATAACTCCACCTTCCCTACTTATTCTGAGATACTGGTTTACTTGCATGACTATGCTACTCACTTTGATGTTCTCAAGTACGTGAAGTTCAACTCAAAGGTGGTGGAGATCAGGTTCACTGGTGACCGGGAAACTACCAATTTCGGTGGTAATCCGGGACACTATGGAAACCTGCTCAGTGGTCGGCCGGTTTGGGAGGTCGCTGTGCAGACCAAACACTCGGAGATCCTTCAGGTTCTTCCTCTTCCATCTATATATATATATATATATATATATATACACCCTTTTGAGCCTAGCTTTACCATCTGCTGACTTCCGATTTTTTATTTATTTTCTTTTCATCTTTCAGTGGTTCTCTCTCTCTCTCTCTCTCTCTCTCTCTCTCTCTCTCTGGTGTAATTGCAAGACCAAAAATAAGTTCTACTACTACTTTGCATTGCACCACTAATTGTAAAATCATTTTAACCCTTAATTAGAAGGTAAATCCATAGTCGCATTACGCCAAACTGTCCTGAATTATAATAAGAAAGTACAGTTATTAATACTAAGTAGTACTTTCTCCATATTGATTTAGTTTACAGGTTACATTGCTTCAAATTAATGGTACGTATCGTAACATGTAGTTGGTTTATAATCCTCTGCCTTTTCAGTGGTATGCTTTTGAGTTTCTCGTGGTATGTAGCGGAAAGTATGGGGATGTCCCTATGATGCCAAGATTCCCACATAACAAAGGTCCTGATGTGTTCCATGGGAAGGTGTTGCATTCCCTTGATTACTCCAAGCTCGACGAGGAAGCCGCATCCGAACTACTCAAAGGAAAGAAGGTTGTAATCGTCGGCTACAAGAAGTCTGCAATTGACTTGGCTGTTGAGTGTGGAGAAGCAAACCAAGGTATATATGTAAACCATGATGTTGAATCTTTCTTTCTTTCTTGGGAGACATTCTCTTCAATTTCTTAGGGTTTACCTCTACCACCTCTTTTGGTGCTTTTGGTCTTTTGGACGTGGAGAAGTAAAAAATAATTGCATGGATTTTGCTTCTTAGTCTTTTCAATGGTCGCGCGCAGTGTCATGTTTGGAATTTGAGTTTGTGTGCTTTTCAAGTTTTCAAAACATGACTTGATCTTTCTTGTGAGATTTTTTATTTTTTGAAGAAATTCTCTTTTGGGTTGCTTTCATCAGATGTTGGTTTTGTAATAGAAAAATATTAATTATAATCTCATGGTCCACATGTCGTTAAAACCAGCTAGCTAGACCGTTGAATTAGCCACCATCCCATTCCCATATCATTGGCCTATGCACCCCTCCCCGATCTCGTTCTCTTTCTTAGAAATTAAGGGGGGTTGGTTTGATCAAGAAGTTGAATTATGATCTTAGGGAGCGACGTGTATCTTGGAGGGAGTTTTCCAAGCGAGCTTTGGTTTTGCCAAATCCATGAAGTTGATTTACCAAATAGAATGGTTGCATGTCAATTTTTTGTGGGTAGGTGGATCTCAAATTGTTAACATTTTAAAATTTTGACTCCAACCAAAATTTGTTAAGTATCAAAACAAAGCATGAGAAATAAAAGAATTATCAGCATCCATAAGCATGCATGAACATATAGGAGGATATATGTCAATATATAGAAAATTATATAATTAAATGTAGTGTGAACAATCTAGATCACTCTCTCAATACCCAATAGATGGAATTGTCGTTAGATCACATCTCCCCATGAAAAAACAATAGGTGATCCACGCTCGATCAGAAGACTTTTCCAACCTTCTCAAGTAGACCCGCTTACGCATCATCATATGGGTAGGAGACTAATATTCTCCACAATAATTTGTTTTTTGTATTAGAAATATGAGCTTATTATATATGGGTTACTGCAGAACGCAACTTTCTTAGTATTTGAATTTGTTACACAGGACCAGAAGGACAACCATGCACTATGGTGATAAGGACACTTCATTGGACTGTTCCTTCATATTGGATCTGGGGGTTGCCTTTTTTCTTGTTCTATTCCACCAGGTCTTCGCAGTTTCTACATGAAAGACCCAATCAAAGCTTGCTTAAGACTCTCCTTGGCCTCCTCGTATCTCCACTGGTATGTATATATATGTGATCACTAGTCCCCATTGATCATTCTCATCACCTTCATTTTCTTTCTAATAAGTTCAATTAATTTTGGGTTTTGAGAATCATATATATATAATTATTTTTTTTTTTATTTGTGCTCGGACAGAGGAGAGGGATTTCAAAATTCATAGAAACGTATCTGGTGTGGAAGCTTCCACTGATCAAGTATGGGTTGAAACCAGATCACCCCTTCGAAGAGGATTACGCATCATGCCAGATGGCAATCTTGCCAGATAACTTCTTCTCTCTGGCGGATCGGGGACTGATTTCTTTCAAGAGGACATCATCATCATCATCATCACCATCCAATAAATGGTGGTTCTACAACGGAGGGCTCCAATTCGAAGATGGCACCAAGCTCGATGCTGATGTTGTGCTTCTTGCCACTGGTTTTGATGGTAAAAGCAAGTTGAAGTCTTTGTTGCCTGAGCCTTTCCGTAGTTTAGTCGAGGACTCCTCTGGCATCATGCCTTTATACAAGTATATTTTTTTGCCTACTCGATATGTCTATTACTTTACTGACTCATCAAAATTAGGAGTAACTTTTAATTATAAATTAAGGGAGAGGAGTAGGCAGATTCAAATCCTCTACGGCCAGCACTGAGTGATAGTGAGTATTCAACGGTTGGGAGAGCCCTGACATGCACCCTAGCCTTCGGATGTTTACTGCCACTCACTGCCTCCCTACAAAGGATTTTTATGCATAACATAAGATTTTGGGTTGACCCTCCAAGAATGCCTAAATGAAACATTATACATTAATATATGACTCTTTATCTATACATGGTTGTGGATGTCTCAGGGGCACAATTCACCCTTTAATACCACATATGGCATTCGTGGGGTTCGTGGAGAGTCTCTCGAACCTGCATACGGCAGAGATGCGGTGCAAATGGATGGCTCGTCTGGTCGAGAATCAATTCAAGCTCCCTAGTGTGGAGAAGATGCTGGAGCAAACAACCCAAGAAATAGAAGTTATGAAGAGGACTACTAGGTTCTATAAGAGGCATTGCATTTCCACTTTCAGTATCAACCACAGCGACGAGATATGCGAAGAGATGGGGTGGAGATCATGGAGGAAGAAGAATTGGTTCTTAGAAGCCTTCAGTCCTTACAATAGCCAAGACTATGAAGAAGAGAAATGAACCAAAGTCATTACTTGTGTCACCACCTAATAATTTATATTATTGTTATTATTGATCCTTATGTAGCCTCAAGGAAAGGGTTAGTTATTTATTAATTACGTATCTTCTGCCTCTCTACCTTTTCTCTTTTCTTTAACTACTAGTCCAAAACCAATTTCGTATGTAACTACAGAATACCAATTATAAATTTCTAATAGAAGAATAAAAATATTATCATATACTTAGAAGACTCTGATGTTAGACATCTCTCTCTCTCTCTTAATTAGATTTTGGAGGAATTTTAGGAGTTTCCATGGGGCCAAATGATTATTTTCGTCTTAACTTCTGACTCTGATGAAGTTATGGGAGCCACAATATCAATGTACTTGAAATGATTATTTTGATCATAACTTTTGACTCTGATGAAGTTATGGGAGCCACAATACCAGTATCCAAACTGCAAACAATGTCTTGCAACACTTCAATGGTCCAAATGATGATTCATGGGACCACTTGATTGAGGTTACATTCACACGTTGAAGGGTTGTTAGGCCGTCCGAAGTTTGACGTGCATATTGATATTTTCTAATCTTATTAGTTTCCTATGTTACATATGCAATTGATGGAAGCCAATGTCTAGTTCTCTGGATTAGGGCTGAGCTCCGTGCCTATGAAAGTTGAATTGATCTTTTGGTCTCTATGTTTGAACAGAAAACTAAATTGGAAGATCTTTGAATTTAAAAAACTATATAGAATTAATAGCCTTCCAACATGGCATTGAAAACGGTTTAGTGTTTAATTAAACACTTGTTTTTAGGTTAGTTACATAGTTTTAATTGAAAGTTCCATGTCTTTACTGACCATTGATTGGGCTGCCTGAACTGGACCAATTTATACCGTAATGCTGAAAGTTTCAATTCTTCACCTAACTAATGCATTACCCTTATTGAATTGGAAAAAAGATCCTCTCCAATTAATTGGGTAAAAAGTTTCAAACATAACTGATAATTTTTCTCGTTAATTTAAGATGATAAGAGAAAGCGTAGAGAAGAAGTAGCCTCACACGCTAAGCTCTGTAAGGGCTGAAATTTGGATGGCCCAGCTCACTCTTCTTTTGGTTGTTAGTTGTTTGGTACTTCATCTGTTGTATCCCTTCCTTTTCATCTTATTTTTTTTTTCCTGTGTACCCTACCATGGTCCACAGACTACACAGATCTCCTCATTTTTCTGTTATTTTTGTAAGGTATTGACAGTCTAATTCTATGCCGTCCATCCATCTAATGCTTGTTACATTAGTAATGAGCATGCTGAGATGTTGGGAGTTTAGAATTAGTCTCACATAGGTTCCTTCAAATCCTTGATACCTTTATATACTTGAGTAGTAATCTCCATTTTAGATCTCAAGGTTTTGGTTGAAGTTCTAACATGGCATAAATGATGCCCAAATCTCTTTGTTATTCTCTCTAAGTTATTTGTTCGTTTGAACCATGTAATATAGTAAAAGAAATATTATTCATAGACCACCAAGGAAAATGTATGCTTACTCTCCTCTTCTGCTCGTGGCTTTCACACCTTTGCAAGCCTTCATTGGTAGGGAAAAAAGGATTCAAAAAGAAAGGAGGAAAACAAAACTACATCAACAAGCCACATGCAAGGAAATAGCAATCAGTGAAATGAAGTATCGCACGAAAGAAAGAAGGAAATCAACTCCTCTAATTAACAATTCCAATAACTGAACAAATTCCAACAGGTTGGATACATTACAACAGCATATCCTTAAGGTGAAAAGTTTTCCCCCACCTAAGTATCCAATTTTCTAGGATCATTATTACTCCTACCCCTTATTGTAGGAAATTGATAATATAAATAACCGGAGAGACAAATTAAACATTTTACAAATCCATTTTCATGATTTTATAACATCTAATTCGCTATTCCATATTTCCTTCTCATGAGCTTTCAATGTGAGACTAAAATAAAACATTATGTCAAAGGACGAAAAAGACTCATTTTTAGTCCCACTTTAAAAACTAATTAAGAAGAATACTAAATAGGGACTGTAGAAGTCAAGTTCTAGGGAATTCATTAACAACTACAAACATGCATTTCTGTTGATAATGGGAAAAGTTCCCACCTTTTAGGAATGCAAATAGATAGATCAACAAGGCAGAAACCTGACAAAAATGAGGAGGAAAGTAGTTACAAGTAAAAAAAAAAAACTCATCATAACTCAAGATGGAAAAGCCCAATTAAGAACAGAGATAGATAGATAGATAGATCAAAGGCTCTGAAGAAGCTTGAGAGTCTCGTCGATGTGCTTCTCAGGTTGGAATTGATTGTTGTAGACGAGCTTAACTACACCATTTCTGTCAAGAACATAAGTCTCTCTCCCTGGCAATGTTCCAAACAGATCCGACGGCACTCCCCACTCTTTCCTCACCTTGTTTCCATCGTCACTCAGCAACGTAAATGGAAGCCGGTATTTCTTGGCAAATGCCTGTTACATTGTTAATTCTCTCATTAAACTTTCTTTCTTTTTTTTCCATTAATTTTGAATCATCAGATAAGATGTAATTGCTTTCAATGTAACATCACATTCACATACAGGACACAAAAGGATCAAACTTTCTTCCAGTATAGTAGTAGAGATCACTTCTAACAAAAAAAAAAAAATAGTAATTAGAGATCACCTTGTGGGATGCCGTATCATCGCCACTAATCCCTACAACTTCAGCTCCGGCTTTCTTAAATTTCTCGTAGGAGTCCCTGAAAGCACAGGCCTGCCAGGGTAATATATAGACTGTCAGACAACAGAGTTATTTTCTGAACAAAACTCGGCTAGCTCTCTCCCTATGAGGTCTCGAGTCTCTAACAGAAAATCCACTCTCAGACTCGTTTCAATTGGGTTGGCAAATGCCTTATACTATGATCCAAAATTTGTAATACAAGAGTGTAAGAAAAAGAGAAATACAAAAATTAACAGTACCTGCTTAGTGCAGCCAGGGGTCTCATCGGCTGGGTAGAAATAGAGCACAACTGGTTTTCCTTTAAACTTGGAGAGACTCACATTCCTTCCTTCCTGATCTTTCAACGTGAAGGAAGGAGGCACCTGACCTTTCGACACCTGCCCACCAAATTTTTTTTTTCCCATAAAAAAAATAAAAAAAATAAAAAATCCCTGTAACGTAAGCCATGAATGAAAATGAGAAAGTTCTGTAGTCGTCTGAGAGTGAGAATCTGTACCTTGGCAAAAATGGAAGTCCTCAGAGAGCGAATAGCTGGGACTGAAATAGAACAAGTAGTAGTAGTAGTAGTAATAGTAGTAGAAAGCTTTACACCGTAGAATTGTGATTGCGATGATTGGGAGAGAATGGGGATGATTTGGGAAGATGGAGTTTTAGGGTTTATAGCGGGGAGTGACGGTGGTAGAGAGTGCTTAGGGAGGGAGATTGAATTGAATGCCATTATTCAAATGGAGAAAGAGAGAATGAACGACTGGGTGACTGATTTCGTACGTGCTGAGCAAGGGCGAAACCGAGAGATTCTGAGTGGGAGAAATGATCAATGAAACTCGTGTCTGAGCTCTCTGCTCTGTTCCTATTTCTCCTACAGTCCTTTGTTTATTCTGATGATGTTGTTTTAATGAATTGGGGACCTTGGGTTGAGGAAGCGAGGGAGGGAGAAACAAAGATAAAGGATGTGGGGTTTACAGACACCGTAGAAGAGGTTGGGAGATAGATTTGATAGATTGGCCTTTCAACGTGGACGATTGCTCACCCTACCCTCTGATTACGTGGTTCCCTTTTGATATTTCAGGACCCCTACCCCTCCGACGCATGTGAAGACTGACCCGTTAAAAAAAAAAAAGACTGACCCCTGTTCCCTTGCCAAACACTACGGCGTACGGCCTCCTCAACAATCCCCCATAACAAAATTACCAAATACCAACAAATACAGATGTATATGAAATAGTAAATGGCACATTTTTCAATTTTAACTTATTCTTCTACTCATTTTATACCAATGTTTATTACATGAACTAACTCATGTACAGTAATGATGCAAATAGTGAGAAGTTATACTAAACTAGGCATAGTGACACAAGAAAGAAAACCTTTTTTTATAGGAAATTAATGATAAATTTGATTGGTAATGATAGTAGAGTAATTTAAAATTTAAAAAATAAACCGCCATTAATAAGGGGATGGGGAATCTTTGATCCTACGTCTTATGACATTTTGATGTGGGCATACTAGGTTTTTTTTTTTTAATCATTTTTTTAATAAAAAATGATACTTCATGATAGTGATCATAGCCCCCAGGACAAGCCCCTATATGGCAAGCAACGCTTCTGTAGGACCAATGGCCGATAATGGACATACTAATTTAAATGAGAGTAATACACAGGTTTCAGAGATGATTCATTAGCCAAAACTCGGATGAAGAACTATTGGTGAACTTTGTACCATGAGATACAGTTCTCAGTTCTGATTCTTGATAATATCTAGCCATGGAGGAGAGTGGAGACGACCACTGGCTTCCTTTTGTTTTTTGGTTTTTTTTTTTTTGGGTTGTGGAGAGGGTGGGAGAACGCCATATAGACAGATTCATCGTCATGGCTCAGAAATACATAATTCAGAGTCGATTACAGAAGTCTGCAAACCGAGGACAAACTTGAGCAGCAAGATTAGAGGAACAAAGCTGAAATATCACCACAGCATCTCGAGTTTGAACAAGCTGTGAGCACAGCTTTAAAAAATATCAGCTCGCAAGGTACTTTTCCAGCTCGATAGATTGGAGGCATCAATAACAGTTTAAGCATCACCTTCAAAAAATATCATGACGACCAATTTACACTATCTTGCCACCTTCCCCACCCCCACACCCCAAACACCCCCCCCCTTTCCCTCCCGTGTTCCCCCTTCCATTCCAGAGACGAAACTAGTGTTCCAGACTGCAGGGTGGAGGGGGAGCTGTCTACCGAATGTATTGTGTGTGTGAGAGAGAGAGAGAGAGGGAGAATAACAGCCCCTTAATAAGTAGGCTACACAGTGCACATCATAGTGCTAGTCCTTTCGCAGAAAACAATCAGTCCCTTGTTCCACAAATGTTCAAAACTACCAAACCTCCAGCGCAGACCAGCAAATGCAGGTGTATCCATTACTCCATGTAAAGGATGTGCTTGCAGAATCTTTTTTCAGGCGGTTTCATTAGCAAATCCAAGGATTGTCAAGTTTACCAGTACCATCAGGACAAGCAGTCCTCTATTCCTCCATATATTGTCCAAGTGACCAAGAAACTATTACAAATATTCCATACTGAATGGTAAGTGATCATTTTTAATAGCAATACAATGATCAAGGCTCACACATAAACACCAAGACAAGCATGGAAAATATTTTTCATGTGTTTTCCCGAGTGTGTGCACATGCGCAGAGTAGAAGAATATTAACCATCCTTAGAGGCCATTGTGTCGTGTAAAAATGAAATAACACTACTTTCCTTTAACTGTAGACATTTTGAATTCTTATAATTTGCAAATACGAGATACAGCCCACAAAATTACTAGAGCCATAGAAATAAGAATTACCTGGACTCGCAAAAATAGGATAACCTTACGCCAATTGGCGTCTTTTCACTTGGTACCTATGCTACAAATTTCAACACTACCAACAAGGGAAGACACTAACTAAAATCACGATGAGAAACTGAAAGCTGCAGAAGTCTATGGAAGAAAAGAATGCACAGTGGCATATATATACCACTTTTGTATAAATCTACCTCTATTTCAAAATTAACTGCCAGCTCTACATATATATGAATCTTTATATCCTGAGATCCAACCACTTCGGTTCTTGGCTGTCACCTGGGCTTTGACTCAGTCCCCTTGCTTCGAAATGATGAAAGTGAGAAGAATGATCGCGGAGCTGTAAATTTCAAACAAGAAACAAATCAACCATCAGAAACCTGCTAATGTTTTGTTTCTGAGACTTATCTTTCCTACATCCTCAACAAACGATGATTATGATCATATAACCCATCAAGACTGGCCTTTCAGTGTGGTCATATTCGTAACTTCTAATTAATCCTTTATTTTTCCATCTAATTCATCCACCATTTAGCCTTTTTCTTTCGGCAAAAGGTTTTATGGACCACTTAGTTGTGCCACGTGGATGGACGATGTGGCAATTCTAACCATTGGATATCTAGAGAATGGTCTGGATTGGCCACTTGCCAAATTCCATATTCAATTCTATCATATTTACTCTCCCATTTATTGGCAAGCACCTTCTTGGTAGTCTAAGCATTATCATGTACCCTCTTGGCAGTCCTGGATGTTTAAAATCTTAATTTTACCACTTGGTCGACCCTAATTGAGCGACCTTTTGAGCCTAACTCTCTATAAAATTTCAGCCCCCAGCACACCTGCCATGTTGTCCAAATAGGTGGACACCCATTGATACCTCATGGCCAGGCCCATCAATAAACCTGCTCCCTTCAATTATTTTATTTTATTTTATTTATTAAGCTTTTGATTATATGGTTAAGATCATCCGAAGGGCATGGTTTCTGGCGACTGTCCCACAGATTCTTCCAGTGAGAAAATTTTGGACAGGAAAGGAGTGGAGTAACAACTCAAAATTGCACCAGAAACAGCCAAAGAAATGCTTTGCCTTAAGAACCTAATCTGCAATAACAGCTACCAACTCGATCTTATCCGAGAAAAATCTTCTAAGGTATTAATAATATTTGGAGAAACTGAGATGAGAAGAAGCCATCCTCTTTGCCCATGACATATAGCACACACAAAAATGCAACGGCAAGAGCAGGTGCTGTGCAGTTCCAGCAAAAATTTAACCCTTGCATTCTTCTGGATAGAAGTAACACGTACCATGAAATAGGAAATGGTCGAAAGGACGGTTTTGTCAGGAAAAAATAAAGAGCTATGGGACAAAAAAGAAAATACAAATTAAAAAGTAATAGCCTAGGACAAAGAAAGGCCCCAGATATTGGATGGTTCTCTACATAGTCAGACTTTTTTTGTCAGACAATTTCCCATCACAATTTAACATGTCAACCATGGCAAAAGGGTGGCTTCTCCCAATCCCCATCCTGAAGGAAGTATTCTCATTAATTTCAATAAGTTTCTTCAAAATAAAGAAAAGGAAATTGGACCGAAGCAGGGGTAAGGAGTAAACCTTTTAGTGAGCTTCCTGACAGATGATCCTCTCTCAGTTTGAAGTTGGCTGGAGGCGTGGGGATAGAGCTATGTAAGGCTTGAACTGCAAGAATAAAAGATGTTCTGAAATCAAGATTCCAGGTGCATGTATAAACATCTCAAGGATTCCAGGCCATTCTTGAGTAGTATATAAACTTCCCCAAAGAAATGGATCATAGAAGGCTATCATGAGATGACTAGATGGACAGATACATGAGTCTTTTTAAGAACTCTAGCAATGATGCGATGATGTCTAAAATCATGGATAAAACTTCAACTCAATACCATCCACCTTAAGGAAAGATAGATCCAGTTTCCATCTTACTAAGAAGTAGAGGGCAACAAAGAAATACGTGAGTTGTGGAAATATGATATTTTGCTTCTGTAAGTATATAAATTTTCATCCCCAACTGATAGAATTTGGCAACATCTTACAAAAATAATTCAACAAAAAAATATCCAAGTACCACCCTTATATTTCCTACAGACCCAGCCACAATGATGATTTCAGTTACCAAACTCGAACGAGGTATCAACCCTTTTTGGGAATGGCTCCCAGGTCAACTGGTCCAACCACATGTTAACTAAGTCAAAACATTCTTGTTGCTATATATATATATATATAATATAAAATTGAGATTGTGGCAGAGTGGTTAAACATTAGGTATTATACATATCATGATTGTATTAATGTATTAACGTATTATACACGAAGTGCATCATTGTCTTCAAGAAAAATCATGAATGTATTTTTTTTTATTATTATTATTATTATTATTTTATTTTATTTTTAACCAACTGATGGCATGAACATGAATGTATTAATGAATATTTTTTGGATGAACATGAATGTATTAATGTTATACAGAATCATGTCGGTAGTTGCATGCGTGAGTCAGATTGAATTTATTGCCCAGTGATGTTTCAACCAGTTCATCCTCCTAAACTAGTCCATTTGTGATAACTAACAGAGAACAACCACGCTGAAAGATCACAGGTCCAATTCTTGCAGAAATAACGGAAGAAGAGGATATATCATTGGTCTCAGTTCAAATTTTTTCCAGGCCTCACAAGTACAAGAAGAGATGGATTTGATTTGATGTACTTCTAGTTAGATTTCAAAGCTGATGGCAGCTTTTAAGAAGTAAATGCACTGAAACATAATGTGCATGTTGATGGTTGATAAAAGGAAATGCAGCAGAAATATAGCATACCTTGTTCATCAAACAACTCGCCATCGTTGAAGCCATCATATGAAGGGTGACCCTGTGAGGAACCCATTCTTGATTTTCTCACATCTTCAGATGACCGATTAACTAGATCCCGACCATCTTCAGTATCGTCATCTCCTTCAGAAGTTGTTGCAGATATCCAGTCTACCAGGCTCTCAGATCCACGACTTTTCCTCCCAAACTTTAATAACCTCTTAAACCCTTTCGTCATGTCTTTCCGTGAAAGATGGTGGGAAGTATTGGATACAAGGACTGGCTTCTGAGCACTACCCCACTTCTTCCTCATTCGAGCTGCATCAGATTCCATCTGGCTAAGAGAATGCAAGTTCCATGATGCAGGGCTCCCCACTGGAGAGTCCACACCGGCATCAATATCGGATGTCTCATTTACATAAGAAAATGGATGATGCATACGAGAGTTCCAAGATGCAGGGCTTTCTCCCGGTGAGTCATGCACATTCCCTGCAGAGCTATGGAATGAAATGGGCCCTGAAGCAACCATGTCAACAACCAAGTTGTGGTCTACTTGAGAAAGTGATCTCAGGACATTGCCATTTTCTGATCCAAGATCACCTGATTTTTCTGATTCCTGGCTCAGTCGTGATTTGTCATTATCTGAATCAGCAGGAAAATCTCCAGCCTTAAGAGATTCTTCACCAGTCACTCTTCCAAACTCGTCTTCTTCCTCTTCCTCTTCCTCTTCCTCTTCCCCCTTGACCATGTCTACTGGTTCTTCTGGCTGATCAACCACTTCATCAAAGTCTTCTTCATCTTTGAGGTCCTCAGATGCCATTGAAGCTTTCATCTTAGCTAAACCCGCACCCACTCCTAGACCTGTCCCATCGCCCTTCCTGAAGGAGGGTTTTGACTCAGCATTCTTGGGAGATTTACCATAGAGGTCTTCATCAGTTTTCTCGTTACTAAATCTTACTGGTGCCAAAACAACACCATCAGTGTTCTGAGGTGTCAACTCCTTCAACTCACCAGGAGTAGCAAAGCTCTTTCTCATGGACTGAGATCGTCGTGGCTTTTCCTCCTTAACAAGTGGTAGATCTTCATTGGTGCTCTTGCTGCGGGTAGGATTTCGAAACTGTGAACGGGTTGCAGTCTTGCTGATTCCAGTTGAAGGTTTTGTGTTTTCCTTTCTAAATTCAGAGAAATTGGGAACAGACTGTGCAAGGGAATTTTCTGGTAGAGACCGTTGCCTGCCAGAACCAGAATTGGAACCCTTTGCAGATGATCGTGGAGCTGGTACTGCTACAGTTCGAGGGGTAGATGAAAATGAGCTTCTACTGGGCAAATGTTTCTTGGGTTGGGTATTTCTGGAAGAGCCATCTGCCAAAGTTATCCCATTGAAGGATATATCCCGTCCATGCTGTGTATCTCCAGCAAACTCCAATGGATCTTCATCATTTTCGCTCAGGGCATACTCTATTGGCTTCTGCCAGAAAAGAAACCTTATAAGGGTTAGCTACAAACAACGACCCAAGAACCAAGATATGGGAACAGTTCCCAGGCTATGAACATAACACATCCATATCTACCAGTCCATATCATAAAATATAACTAAAATTAAGAATACCTGCTCCCTGTTCTTACTGGCTAAACGGATGTTAAAAGATCTAAGCTTCTCCGCACGTCGACGAGCATGAAGAGTAGAGTCCTGCTGGCTTGGAGTGCCCATGAACTTGGTCTTCATTTCAGCTCTGCTACGTTCAAGGCTATCTTGCATGGCTTTCATCTTGGCTTCCTTTTGAACCCTTTTTGAACTCCATTCTTCCCTCAGTTTTTCCTCTCGTTTCTGCATATACCTGTCATAAAACTTCCCTCTAGAATCTTCGGACGAACCAAATTTAGTAATATTCTGCCTGAGAGTACTACCATAGTCCTGATTGTCTACCATCTTTATTATAGGGCTGAAATCAAATTCCACTATGTTACTGGAACTACCACGAGATTCCCCCACTGGAATTTTTTCACACAATTGGGTGGGAGTTACTTCATCTGATGTCCTGTACATTTCACTAGCAACCTGCTCGACCGGTGCATCTGGGCCCTTAGCCCTCCGAACAGAAGAAGGCAGATCTCCAGTCACCCGCAGCTTGTGCGCTGCAAAAAGCTTTTCAAGCTCATTAGCCTTCAACTGCAGCTCATCATTGAGTTCCTGACCTCCTTTTGACTGCCTTATCTTCTGAACTTGCTCAATTGGGGTTACTGTGGCAGAACCAAACACCTCCAAACTTTCCGTAATCTTTCTTCCAGGGAAAGGTATTTCACTGTTTCCATTAACACGGGTGCTCTCACCCCTCCTACCTTGTGACTTCTTGCTCTGTTCAGATGCAGAACTCTGTCGCTGCAACTTCATTCCCTGAAGATTATTTTCCACCCTAGGTGGCAAATCTCCATGGTTCGTCCCCAAAGACGCCAATTCTTTCCTCCCTACGTCCTCCATTTTTCCTGGGAAAGAGCTCCACTGGGACGGTGGAGCCGACCAATCACCTTCAGAACCTTTGTACTGAACCTGGAAGGCAGCTTGGTCAGCACCACCTTCCAACTTACCTGAGAAAGCTTCACCCTGAATATGAGAAACTGGTGATTGTCTTGAATCTGATCCAATGTCCACTACAGCACCAGGAGAACCCTTGAGTAAAGCCTGACTAGCAGGATGATCTCTCCGTTCAACGCTGCCTGTTTTGCTCACAGAAGCTCCATATGGAGCCTTACTTGCATCCTGACCAGATAGAACTGAGAACTGCGACTGAGAAGCAACTTGATCTTTCACCCCTGGAAGCTCAGCTCCAACAGGAGTTCTGAACACATTTTGAGGTGATGTTTGATCTCGTAATCCAGGTTGCTCATCTCCACCAGGATAAGATCTAAATTGAGTCTGAGAACCTGCTCGATCCTTCAAATCAACATCACCCCGACCTGAATAAGAGCGTGACTGGCTCTCAAAAGGTGCCTGATCCTTCCATCCCACCTTCTCTAATTTGCCTGTTTGAGCATTCACTTGATTTTGGGAGGCCAGTTGATCTCTCGAACAAACATCTTCTGAACTGACAAACAAAGATGTCGCTTGGGCTTCAAAATTTGTAGCCTTGGTCTGCGTAACAGGAAAATCTTTAAACCCTGAATCATCCAATTGACCTGAAGAACCCTTGAACTCAGCCTTTGAAGTCAAAAATGTGTTGTCCAATCCAACATCATCCTTGCTATCCTCATTCAAACTGGAAAACTTGCTTGATTTGCTGGACTGGGCCTGAGAATTCGTGGAAGAACTGGGTGTGGTAAAACTGCTCTCCGCTTCTTTCCGATCATTACTCAAGTCCATGCTCATGTCGCTAGCCCCACTCCACCTTCTCAGAACGGCCTTATCCACAACAGGGGGAGCGGACGACACATCCGAAGACATCCTCCGAAGCTCAGCAGACTTACCTGATGCAACCTTACCACCACTCCCAGACTGCTCCTTCTGCTTGTTCTCAAACATGTTGATCCGATCCTGAACACTTAGCCGCCTTGATGGCTGACTAGTCTGAGACAATTCAGTCACATTCTCTTCCTTGCCCTTGTCCTTGTCCTTCTCTATAGTCCCTTCCCTGGTGTCGCCCCTCTCATCAGAACGTCGTATTGGGAATGTGAAGGAAGATTTCGGCTGTTGACCCATGGAGGATTTGGAGTGCTCTGAGGGTTGTGTAGCATCATGATCTTGGTGGGTCTGTTGCTGCTGGCGCTGATGCTGCTGATTGTGATACTGGCTCTGAGATTGGTGGAGCCAACTAGGCCCAGCAGGAGTGCTTTCTTCGGCAAGGTCATCAATAGACATATCTGAACTGAAAGAGGTTCGAACTGCCTGATCATCATCCATATTCTTCCACACACAGATTAATTCTGGTCTTCTCTGACACAGGGAGATGAATTTGCTACAAGCTTTGCTGCCGAGAAAGAGGATAATAGTAAGGAAACCAAAAATATAGTAGCCAACAAACTAAAAAAAAAAACCCTACATCGTTTTCTGAAATCTGAAATCCAAACACTGGAGAAACATAACTGTCATATGCGGAACGATGGGTGGTTGGAAAACCTGCCGCTTGAAACATCCGTTACCGTTTGGGAAAATATCATCCTAGCAAACATAGTGATAAAAATCATAAAATAAAACCCCGGTAATCAAAATGATCTGGATGGTTTTGTGCTTAGCCATCAGTCAGGTGGGTCTGATTCTATCTGCACTTAGGCGCATATAACAATCACATTTTTATTTCCCTTGAAGGATAGGAGTGAAACTACTATCCTGTAGCAGTAGTGTCACAAACCTTTAGGGGATGCTTTAATTTTCATATCCCTGTACGAACAACTATATCCATATCCATTATGATTTACCATATCGGCACTATGGATGAGCCCATGTGATAGGGGCCCCAACACCCATCTCACTGATCAAGTTTTAGCTTGAAAACGAGTACAGAAATGCCTTAAATTTTAGTTCAAGTGAGAAAAATATAGAAATGCCACCAAAATCCATTACAGCGAAATGGCCTTTTCTGATTTAATGAAATTAATACTCATTTTTTACATACATTTTATTGATTGTTAGAGACTGAAATTTGACAAATGAGATGGATGTTGGGTGCTCTATCACACCCCCATCAAAGCCTACCATCCAGTAGGAAAACAACACCTCATGATATTAGAGGACCCAACACACTTTACTAGTGCACCGCAGACCATTGTTCATATAAAAACATTTTCACTTTTTTTTTTTTTTTGGGGGTGGGGGTGGGGTGGGGGGGGGGAACGAGTGGAAGAGAAAGCTACAATTTGACCCAAGCCTAAGTGGTAACAACCCATATGGCATATGCTATTTTTATCATCACAATCCTATTCAGTTTTCACGGCCCAGTGGAGATACAAAAAACATCATAAACAAGAAGGGGAGGTATCTGAGGTAGTCAGAAACATATGGAGGCGCCGTTATAACTTATCCATCTTTTTATTCCTTTCATATTCTGCTTTGTGATTTTCAAACTCTCAAAATAACAAAAGATCTGCTTTCTTTCATGTCTTTTAAAACCTCTTTTATGTTCACTATGTCGCACTTACAACTTTACTGTAGTTTTCATGATTTTCAATCGTTATACAATGAAAAGACCAAAAACCACCAATATGAGTATCAGACAAACCTACAGTTCCCAAGACGGCCACCAAAACAATTTAAGGAGAGAGAATAAGTCACTGCAAAAGGAGGAGCCCACCTAATGTAAGGTTTCCGTCACTCTTGCAGATTGAAGGCCAACCTCACTCTAGTGGCAAACTTAAGCTGGCAGAAAACTCAAACCTAATTTCTGTCCATGTGAAATCCTACTTACGTCTCTAAAAGTGAGACTTTTCTTCAACTTACTTACTTTAAGCGATGGGCGCCAAATCGATCCGCAAAGAGTTGGAGTTCTGAGACAGTGTCAAGGGTGAAACCAGCAGCAGACGCTCGGGTAAGAGCTGTGGTCAGGTCTTGCTTAACCGCAACAAGTCGCACATCAATTGCTCTCAGAAGCTCCTTCCTGATTGCAAAACCAAAAAATGTAGAAGGGAGAGTAAAACACAAGTAAAAAAATCAAATCCATACATCTTACGATTTATCAACTCAAACATCCAATGGATGGTGAATCTCCCTCTCAACCCCAATACAATAACTCCCCCTCAAAATAAAAGCAAGATTTTCCCAACAAATAGATTGCCAGTACAACAACTTATCAAAATTGAAAGCTTCAAAGTTTGTAAAAATATATCTAACTAGTTCAGTGATAAAACACTCTAATTGTCTTTTCACAAACTAGTTCCATGATAAAACACTCTAGTTGTCTTTCACAACTCTCTAAACGCAAACATAACTGGGTCCAATAATTGAAAAGTTAAAGTGACTTAAAACAAATAAGAAAAATAATAGAATGCTTTATGTTGGACCAGAAAAAAAATAAATAAATAATCATTAGGTCTTCATTGTCTTTGCTTAATTAGAAAAAAAAAAATAAGTGCAGGTTATGAGTAACATAGAGGCGAGAAGTCAAGCTTCCTCCCTTCAGTTTTTTTGCAATGGCTACAAAAAGAGGGGAAAGATAAACAAGATTAAAAACTAATTCAATTGAAGCCACCATTTAATCTGACCACACATCGCAGTTAAGCAACTAAAGCAATGGGGAGAATCAGAAGAACTTACTTGGTATTGTCAGCTGCATCCAGGGCTTCAATTCCATCTCCACCTGCAGCAAAACATGGAGAGAGAACATAGTCAGTCTGTGACTGTGGCATGCTACCGGTCACAACTAATATTTTCTTCTGAATCAAGACTTAAGTACATCCCAAAATGAATTTTTAACAATGGCATCTTAAAAATAGGATCTTGCATTTAAATCTGATTAGGGCATGGTACATCACTCACATTTAGAGCACCAATAAATTCTCAGATCAGATGCCATAATGGCTTCACCTTCTTCAGCATTACAGCAACGCAGCTCGTAAAACCCATCCATCAAAGATTAAACATTTTTTAAATTTCTTTAAGACTTATTTCCAAATAAATAAGATGCTTTCCCTCTTTAGTGTAAAAGGAAATCAACATATCAGGAGTCTCATCATACGTACTGAGATCCAGAAAATCCCTTAGGAAGCTGGAGGGGTACCCAGTGCACGAGGCTCTCGCATGTGCAAGATCCAAGGGCAAGAACTACGCAACCTTACCCCGAGAACATCGAGAGGCTGTTTCGACCTCTCAAGAAGCTGAATTTGCAACAAATATAGAATACTGAAAATGACATTGGACCCCCATGGCAGACTATAACTAGACAACAACTCAGCCTTATCCCAACTAAATGGGGTCGGCTACATGGATCCTATTCCTCCAATCAGTTCTATTCAAAGCCATATAAGATTCCAATCCTAAGCTATACGTGTCTTTCTTCACTACTTATATGGTCACTTTATGCCTACCTCTAGCTCCTTTAACTCCTTCAATTTGCAATAAATCGTTTCTCCATACTGGAGCATTAAAAGGCTTTTGTTGCACATGTTCATGCTACCTCAGACGAGTTTTTCACAACTTATCATGAATAGGGGCAATGCCCAAGTTTTCTCTAATTTGTTCGTTCTTTAGTTTATCTTTTCTAATTTTACCATTCATCCATCGCAACATCCTTATTTCAGCACATGAAGTATACATGCTTTTCTTTACTGCCCAACATTCAGCCCCATACGTCATTGCTGGTCATATAACCGTTTTATAAAATACCATTACACTGACACATGTAAGAATCAAAGATAACAATCACTAAACCCCTAATATGCAATTATATAGCTCCCTCATCTGCCATTAAATGTTACCTCATGCAATTAAGTTTAACCTAATACCTCTGGGCTTGGTGGCAGAACTCCCTTTTATTTTCCAAGTAGTATGCTGCCATTACTGGTCACGTTTTAATTATTAATTCCTAGTAACAACTAACAACTATTCACTTTTTCATACTTTCTCTTCCCACAAAATCCTCAACTTTATCTGTAAAACCTACTCCTCCACCCCATGAATCTTACTTGCCACAGAAACTACGGATGAAAGGTTCTACTGAGGTCTACCGGAAAAGGGAAGAAGATGCACATATTTTTAGCAAAATAATGACGAAGTGGCAACTATATACTATGTCCAAAAGCTACAACAAAAGAAAAATGTCAAGTGGAAAAACAGTAGGATGTCCAAACTGGCACAACGACATACTTCCATAAAAATCATTCAATAAGAACAGAGGAAATACAATAAAATAAATGAGTGAGTCCACCAAAACTCTTATGGGAACCATATGTCTGAATCACTATGGAAATTGTTTAAAAAAGAAAATCATAATTGCCTCTAGAAATTAACAACAAAGTTTAGGAATGGAAAGAAAATGCAGAATGGTGCATCAGATATGGAAGTTAGCTTTATTTCATAAAAACCAATCCAAAGCGAAAGGGTAAAACTAAAATATCCATGAACATGAGTTACCAAATAAACACTTAAAAAAAAAAAAATAGCAAAGGATTATTTGACATACTCAATGAACTGGGCAGCTTATCTCCTCCTTGTGAGTAAATCCTCCTTGCCCCTTCCAACTGAGACATTTCAGCATCAAATGTATTGACAAGCTCCAAAACCTCAGGTGTACTAACAAACCGGACAAACCTGAAACCAAATGCCAAATTAAGTCAGCAATGGAAGGTAACTTCCACTTTATGATGAAGTGGGTTACTGCCAAGCACACTGTCCCATGGTGAAGGGGATTGAAGTTCACATTAATCAAACTATGGTTTCAGTTGACGACCAAAATAGAGAGAGAAAAACATGCGTCCAACCTCTCAAGAGTTCCTTTTGTGAACCATGTTCCAGCATTTTTATGTTTCTCAACTTCAAGTTTTATAGACTGAACTGCTCGAGCAACCTGTTCTTCTGCAACTGCTAAATGAGCAACAAATGGCTTTAACAGACCTGACGTGAGCTTCTCCGTTGCTCCATCACCGGAAATAAATAACTCACATCTGCCAAAAGAAAAGGAAAAAATATAGAAAATCAAAATTCCACAGTAACTAAATGGTCAAAACCCTTGAACAACATAGATAATTTCCTCACCGTGACCGTTTTGGCGACAGCTGGAACACAGCATAATCAAGCGGTGTGTCAGATTTCATTTCTGATGGTAGTAGAGACAACAAGCCCTCCCCAAATCGTCTGCACCAGACTGACTTCTCAGCAGCTCAAGAGTTCAAATCCTCTGATCTGTAGCAACTACAACATGCATTGTCTCATCAGACAAAAGAAACTATCAATCAAAGCTTTAAAGCTAAAATTTCAACTCTGCAATAGCTGGTTCCCTAACAAGGATAAAGGGAAGAACAATAATGACAAATATCAAAAGACAGTGAATTCCTGATTAA
The DNA here is from genome assembly GCF_013358625.1 of Macadamia integrifolia. Lineage (NCBI taxonomy): Eukaryota > Viridiplantae > Streptophyta > Magnoliopsida > Proteales > Proteaceae > Macadamia > Macadamia integrifolia. The sequence continues at coordinate 2,984,744 of NC_056563.1, read as the reverse complement.
ATTTGAATCTCCGAAGAAGACTGCTCGACGTTTCCGATGTATAAATCAAATAAAAGGACACTTCAATCCTTAATCCACATTTCTCGTCTGACGAGTCAAAGAGCGACATGACCTGAAAAGTTTTTGGATCCTTTAAAAACCAAGGACGAAAGCTTTGATTTGACCAAATGCCCAACCAATTTTCGATTCTAAATCCACCATGGATTTCACTGCCAGAAAGAACCGAAGCCCGAGTTTTATAAGGAGTGCCACCAAAAGATTTTCAAGAAAGCAAGAGTCTTAAGTGTCCTCAGATCTAATTAAAAAGGAGAAGTAACACGAAGAATTCCTCAAGGAGATACTAATTACCAAGTGAAGCTATGAAGTTCGTCTGACACAAAAACAACAAGACCAAACCAATAGGTAGCAATAGCGGAAGCATTTGAACATAATGGAGAAAGCATATCCATATTGACGCAATCTCAGAGACGATTGAAACAGAAATATGGGTGCAACAAGGCGAAGGAGCTCAAATCCTCAAATAATGAAGTCGAATGATACAAAACCTAGCCATATACAGCGAAAACCAACACGGATTCGTCTCAGAAAATTGACTGGAGAATGTGAGTTGAATCCTCAAAGTTAGAGACTTGGAGATGTAAAAGACTGATGGATCGAGTTTATGTCATACCTCTTCATGCTACCGAGACCTTCGATCGCAGAACAGATCGTCGCTTTCGTTCGTTCCGGAAACCAACATATTTTTCTCTCGGCTTCCGTCTATCGTCTTGTTGTTGTTCCCTTTTTTTTTTTAAGGGCACTTTTCGTGTGTGGGTGTGTTTTTAAATCTGTTCCACTGCTTCCTTTTGCTGTCGATTGTTATCGCTTTACTCCTCTCTCAAATGATATTTTCTTCGCTTTGTCTCTCTCCCCCACCTCCAAGAGACGCAGAACAGTGGAGAGAGAGAGAGTAAAGTAGGTGAGCGAGCTTCGAATTCAGACAAGTGACAGCAAAACTTACATAATCCGCCCTATTAATCTTAACTAACAACATACAATCTCTCTCTCTCTCTCTCTCTCTCTCTCTCTCTCTCTCTCTCTCTCTCTCTCTCTCTCATTCTGGTCTTTGCTGTGAAACTACACAATTGCACCGACAGTGAATCAACGATTGGTGGATAATCCGAATTACTATAATGCCCTTATAAACCCCTAAAATTCTCGAAAGGAACGTTTTGAGATTTGAAATTTTGAATCTCACTTGCGGCGTGGTGCTACCAAATTCAGACACCTTACAGTTACATGGTTACATTTACTTGAGAACAGAACCACCATTCAATGCAACACTACTTCACAAATTACCACTTCACCGTCCCTGCTTGAATGTCTGGGGGCGACCTGAAATTCCGGGTTTAATTCTTTGTGGTAAATTTGAAATTTAATTCAAAATAATATAGTATGGGAAAATTTAATAAGACCATGTTTGATTGTCGAGAAATGAAAAGAAAAAAAAAATCAAATATTTTGAATTTAAAGATAGAGATAAATAAATCAATCATTACATCATGATTTTTGTTTTTTTAGAGGTAATCCTAACAAGTCCAATTTTGATCATCAACTGAAACATTCAATTGGCAATGATTTTCCAATGAAAAACCAGCTAGATTCTCGGATTGGGTGGCTCAAAAGTTTGATATTCCAATAATGCAAGCAAGAGATCTAGCATTTTAGTGCTTGGATTAAGTATACTTGTTTAAGTTCTTAATCCAATTTGACATTGCTAGATTTGTGGAATTTGTTTGAAAAATTAATTCCATTTTAAGAGATTGTACCATCAAATAAACAAGGCAGAAAAATCTTACCATATATGATATGTTGAATTTGAAACTTTTCCTATTTGCGTTTCCTATTTTTCAGCCATATGGATTGATTAATTGATTATATTTAACCACTGGACATATGAAAATCTCATTGTGATATTTGATAGTCTATTTTAATCATAAAACCCACTATGCATAGGATCATCCCTTTATGTTTTTTCAATGGTATTTATTATTTAAAGAAAGTTGACTTTTCGAAACCACTCACATTATGATGGTATAAATTAAAATTTATTGCAACCTTACCAAAGAAAAAATAAAATAAAATTCATTGCAAGAAACAAGAAAATAGCAAAATACATACGTATAACTATATAAGAAGCCTTCTACCAAAAAAAAACTATATAAGAAGCCAAAATCTTATATAGTCCGATAATGATAAAAGTCATTCCTCCAAACATTATCAAACAAAAAAGTATACGCCGTTGTTCATTAGGTACATGAATTGTTTGACTAGGCAATCAAAAAATGGGTGATTATTCGTAACATTGCTCATTAGGCTTGAATAAGTCCCTTACATGTTGGGAATTGTTTTCAGCCTAATTTTTCTACATGGACATCAAGGAAAGAATCTCGACACTTACATCTACCATGTGGCAAGTCAGATGAAACTGTAATTATATGGAAATATAGACACCAAGTCCCCTACCCATGTGTTAAAAAATTTGGGATTACTAAGAGGATGTAAGGGACTACATGGAGGGTGAAAAAATTCTCAACAGCGGCTGTAGAGGATGGTGAGGGTCCCAATTGTCGAATGGACCAGTATATGGTTCACCGCCCTCTATAGCTTGCCATGGAGGATCTGGACTCACAAAAAGGACCCTTTTTAGGAAATGGATAAAAGTCCCCTATCCCTCTACTCGTTGCAATTTTCTCAAATTTTATTATATTTATTCTTTTCTACCAGCAAAATAGTGAGAAAAATATTGGCCTAATTTTCTCCACCATTTTTTAAATCTAAACCAAACCAAACCAAACCAAAGGGTCTATAATTATGAGGAAAACGTCCTCTGGGTCGTTGGAGTAGGATACATTAGAACCTTTCTATCTATCTCCCTTCTTCTTACATGAAATGACCAAGCTGGCTTCTAATGCATGGTACCATTTTGCCGGTCCTCAGTGATGTACTCCTTTATGCTACTTGATTAGAAGATTTTATCCTATATTTATGTAATGTATGCTTAATAGATGATGGGAGTACAAGACCAAGTATTTGATTGTTCAAAAAAATATAAAGGAAACTTCAATCATGCTAATGAATTAACAAATTCTGGGATTTTATATAGAGCTATGCATATATAAAGATGACATGCCTTTGTTTTATATTGTGGTTCTAAACATCGATAATCTATCACAAAAAAAAATATGAATATCGATATCTTTGACTCACGACACATCCTAAAAGAATTGTACTATGTGGCATGATTAATATATTAATTTTTGTCATAATTTTGACAAAAAAAAAAACACGAGTGGAACATATAGACGAGTTTCGCTACAAAATTTGATAGATTGCTTATTCATTTAGTTTTATCAATCTAATGGCCAAAATTAATGATCAATTATATACTAATTTCATAGTTGAAAATACACCAATGAAAAAGAAATGGAATTTGTCATTTAATGATCCATAGGCCGGGTGCTCATTCTACACAACATTGAATTAATTATAGGGTAAACATCATTCCCCTCTCATGAACTAAGGCGAAATATCAACTGGACCCACCACCTTTGCGAAAATATCACTCCCCTCCCTTACAAGAAAAAGATGTTGTCTAATAGCCTCCAATCGTTAGTTCCGGCTGTTAAGTCAAGTTAATTTTTTCATAATCTCCAAAATACCCTCATAAACATGAAATACCTATTATACCCTTAATGAAATAAACCCATCTCTATGAAATACCTATTATACCCTTTCTCTATGAACTCTACTGAACCCTATCGCCCCTCTTCTTCTCTCTCTATTGATCCATTCCCGTTTGAGTTCGATGGCGGTTGGTGAGTTTTTGACTAAGGCTCAATACCCCCTACCCCTCCCACTTCTCCGTCTCTGTTTATCGGTCTTAAAATCGAAGCCATTGTCATCAAAGAATCGCTCGCGGGAAGACCATGAGAACTCTTGCCTAAGATCTGGGTACGAGCTACAGCTCCTCCTCAAACGAACCACATTCGTCAAAATCGAAGAATCAGAAGCAGCAGTAGTCTCAACATAATCATAAATCCTCGAATCCAAAGAATATTAAAGTGGGTTTTCTGAAACACTTTATGAGATGTTCGCAGCGAAGCCATTGTACCCTACAAATGAGAGCAAATCTCTTTTCCATGATTTGCCGTGGGGATTTGCATTTGATTTCTTTATTCTTCTGACAGCATGACCATTGACAAGAGAATCCCATTGGACTGGAATTAAATGAATCAAGGAAGATACAAAAATGACAAATTTAACTAATTTTTTGTATTGTTAAGAAATTTAACTAAATTAACTTGATTAAAGTTCAAAGCTACAAGAGATAATTGAATATTGTGAGTGGGGGAAAAAAATTCCTTCAGCTAAATTCAGAACATAATTAGCGAAAAGAGGAATAATAAAAAGCTATCATCGTTTCTTCTATTCAGAAACCCACAAGCAATAGAAGAGAACAAGCAAAAAATTAATAGAATCTCAATTTCTCTTCACAGAATTGGGTCTAAAAGTCTGAGAAGCAAACGAAAGAAACGAAGGTACAATAAGAAACAAAAGTAAGAGAGCCACAGTGGGAAGCAAAACTATTAATAGAGTAGGATTGAGAAGTAGAGACGATGAATGACGATGGCAATGTCGATACAGATTGTTACTGGTATGAAGCCAAAAGGATGTCGATGGGTCTCCATTTTCTTCCATAATCTCGAGATTCTGGACTTCTTTCTTCTGGGTAACAACTTTTGGTGAGAGAGAGAAGAAGAAGAAGAAGAGGAGAAATGAGCAAGAACTTTCGATTATAAGGCCGATCAACAGAGACGGAGAAGTGGAGTGGGAGGGGTAAGGGGTATTGAGCCTTAGTCAAAGACTCACCGACCGCCGTCGAACTCAAACGGGAATGGATCAACAGAGATGGAGAAGGAGGTATAGGGAAGAGGGGTTTATTTCATTAAGGGTATAATAGGTATTTCATATTTAGGAGGGTATTTTGGGAGTTACGAAAAAATTAACTTGACTTAACAACTAGAACTAACGGTTGGGGGCTGTTATATAGCATTTTTTTCTTGTAGAGGAGTGGAGTGATATTTTCGCAAAGGTGGTGGGTCCAGTTGATATTTCGCGTTACTTCAGGGGAGGAAAGTGATGTTTACCCTTAATTATATGATGGATATTTTCCTTGTAGTCAACTAAAGCATAGCTAGAGAGGTTTCAATTGAAATGGCTATTTTTGCCACATGGATTACTCATTTATTCATAATGGTTAGTAAATGAAATTGATTTGGATAGGCTGCATGTTGAATTCGATACATCATATTTCAGTCATATGTTCTACCATTTATAGACTCCTATCCTTTTTATTTGTCCCCTGCCCATTTTTTTGTATTCTTTGATTTTAAAATTGATAAATAAGTAGATAATGATGTGAACAAAACGTCGAATAATTTTGAGTCTCTTCTACACTGACTTAAGTAGAAAAATTACATCAGTTGATACCCCACCCTCTCTTGCAACAAATTTCAGTTTGCAATTAAAAAAAAAAAAATGAGAAATGGTAAAAGAATGAGATTAGTATTTTCATAAAAATTACACGAATACTTATTTCATCTTAGTGATTTTTTTTTTTCTATGGGGAGCGGTTTAATTGGCATGTACAATACAGAGGGTATTTAGACTGATGAATATCTATCATGTGCATGTCATATGGGTCTCACATGTCAAGTTTTAGCTTTTAAGGAGACGGTCAAGTTGCAAAATAGAGCACCGATTGTTCAAACCTACTGATATGCTGCATGCAATATTGAGTACTGCAAGTGCATACCACACATGAGATGACACATGAATGAATCTAAATATACTATTTAACATATTTAATAAAATAATTGCCAAATTACCTTCCACATGGAAAGTTTTAGTTGGGATAACGCTGATATGTGTTGTATGGACAATTTTTTTTTTTGGGTGAAAATAAAAAATAAAATAAAATAAAAAATCTATACATTACTATTTATCATATGAGCTAACCTATTAATCTTGGCCAAATTAACAGCCCTAGTGGCTATCAAAATTACATATTTATCTTTACAATATATAGAAGTGTTCATATCATACATAAATGATGCAATGTCAAGAAGAATATTAACAATTTCGAAAGGTCATTCTCTTTTACTCCTTTGTGTTTCCCATAAATAGAGATCAATAACCGCACTCCAAACTTCTACTTTTCTAAATCCTTCTACCACTACTTGATGGATATCCTGCAATAGAGCCTTTGGTGCCAATATAGTCCCTGAAAGGCCATGGTTCCCAAAAACACAAACTTTGATTTGAATAAAGCAAGTGAAGCACTTCGACAATAACTTGAAGTGGTATCCATACAACCATCATAGATAATAATTGGATAATCCTCAAAAGGAGGGGTTTCATATATATTCAAACACGTAAAAGAGGCATTTAATGGTGATGAAACCAAAGCATAAACACTAATGAATAATCATAGACTATTTCATCGCAACATTAAGAACTAAAGAAGGATCAAAAGATTGATTTTTGAAAACAAATTTGTTATTAAACATCCAAATAAATTGCAAAGTTATAACTTATAACAATAACAAATAACACCCCAATGCAAATCATGGGGAAACAACAATGCTATGAGGAAATCAAAGATATCAATTAGCGAAGAAGACTGAAAATTTTCGATATACAATCCAAAAGGCATTGCAAACCTAAATATGTATGGATAAAATGCATGTGAAAAATTAATGCCCAAATAATGATTCAGGTTCAATTTTGCAAAGTGGACAAACAATATCGACAACCGTAAACATCAGTAATTTATAGAGTAATTTACATCTCTATCCCTTGTACTTTGCTCTTATGACATCTCCCTCCTCTATGTTTGTGGAAATTACATAATCCTCCCCTGTAATATGTTAATTTTTACTAAAATACTTACACCGTTAAGTTAGACTAATTTTTGATAAGACCCACTTTACCCTTCAATATTGTTAAAAGACTATTTCACCCTTCCAACCACAAAACCCTGATATATTTGGAGATTTCCCACTTCAACCCACCTTTGCCCCTTCTCTATCTCCTCAGCAATTAGGAAGAAAAACACAGTTCTAAACATGAATTTAACAAACCCGACCTCCTCTATCTGCAAGAAGGAATCTTGGACGGCCTCTTCACTTTGATTTGAAAGACACACCAACGTCGTTGAATCTCTTGCATGCCTTTTGGTTCATTTTCAAATAAACCATAGTCCCAACCATTGTTCCCCACTACCGAAGAACCCCAAAGTTTCCAATTGTGCTTTCGTAAACAACTTTCAATGATTCAAGCAAAATCACCCTTAAGTTATTATTCTCCACCACAAATTTACCAATACTAGAGCCCTAGAGAAACAAAACCCACATGAAAAACCCTAGCATTTCCCACATCTTCCCACCAATGGAGATAACTCAAGGCAACAACACTGTCTTCCCTCAATAAATTGACCAAATGGGAAGAACGAAAATAAAAAAATATATATAAAACATCAAACTTTTCTCCCCTAAAATCATAGGTATTCTAACAGAGTTAAAACCATATCAAAAAACTCAACAAGCCCATGAGTAGAAAAGTTCAACACTTAAAAGCCCCTAAATATAGAATGATTTCGTTCAATTTTTTTTTTCTAATCTTCAAGGGCATTGGAGACTAAAAAAGGTTCCCAATGGAAGAAATCCCGATAAGATGAAGAGATGAAAGTTAAAAATATATATATTTTTTTCAATTGTTTACTTTAATGGTCGGTTGCAGGTATGCATATGTTCATGAAAGACTTCATTCAAGCGAGATCTTTTTGTTTTTCTTGGGGCATCACTCCTCTTTCCAACAACCCTCAATTTGTTGGTGTTTGTGGCCTCCTCTGCGAGCCTTATTGTGCACCAAGTAAAATCTTCACAAGCACTTCTCTATTACACTGATGAAGTATGAATCTCAGCAACCCACACTAGTTGAAGGGGCTCTATCATTTAGGATCCCGGTGGGAATTTATTTGCGGCAAAGTGTAAGTGGTCCTCGGAGTTCTCAGCTTCTACCACAAAAATGGAAGCAAACCATGATGGCATTCTACTTGCCCATAGTCCCGGTTTACACCTCATCGTTATCTTCTCTGATTGCATTTCGACTTTTATTTACAAAAGCAAAAGAACAGGGGAAGAAGACATGGGCTTTCTCAAAATCCCACAAGAATTGTTAAGCACAATGAAATCCTTATTCCTTGGAGATAGTGGTTACCTCTTTCTCTCTTTTCAATTTGGGTGAAAATAGTTTTTAAAAACACTAGGGGTAAAATAAGTATTTGATTTGTGGTTGTACAAGAGGCTAAAATCGAGTTTTATAATTCAAAACTAGCACCACACTAACAACGTCATCTGACAAGGGGGATTATGTAATTTCTGAAAACACAGGGGAGGGGGATGTATTAAGAACAAAGTATAGGGGAGAGGATGTAAATTGCCCTAACTTATATTTTGTAAGAAAACATTCATTTAAAACTTTCAAAGAAAATATTTAGATTGATGGTGCAATTTAAGCATCCACACCACGTGCCAACCTTTTCTCTTATGATGGTGGTAAGAATCCCCTAATTCAGTAAAGACAATTCGAGTAGTTAGAGTACCAAATGGGGAAATAGAGCAATAATATTCATTGTCATCAGACATGACATAATTTATTGCTAGGGAAAGAGATCATTGCTCAGTTGTGTGCCCTTGCACCAACGTAGGAGCCAATGAGAATGCACACATAGACATCAACATGGATAGATTTTTTTTTCTTCAAAAAAGATGGAAGGCGATTATTTCTATACTCCTATATTGGGGTTATTCTTTTTCCCTTAATTATAATACATAAATTCCAATATTCCATGATGAATAATTGCACTAAACTCCAATAAATTTTTACCTTCTCTGTATAAAAACTTTTGTATAACTATGTGTCATCTCAGGATAAAGGTTACCAACTCTTCTGGCAAGATACTCAATGCATGGCTGTATTCTACCCAATGAAAATGGCTGTATTTTTGAACCAGTAGGGCCGGACCAAGGGTAGTATTCCTGGATCTGGTCCGGAGTCCGGACTCGATTTTGGAGTTGGGACGAATATCGACGGCGCCGGATTCGGTACGCCGATTCTCAGATTACCATGTAGGACAGTTGAAGGCTCAGGCGTTTCCACGTTGGCCATAGACAGCTGCCAATTATCTGACGAACTGACACTTCCGTGTCGTGTTTTTTCTGGGGAACGGGTACTATATAAACACACGCAATACACCCGGGTCATGGCGAGGGCTTAAAAAGCAATAAAGGGGGAAAGCGATCTGCGTGGATCGGAGCCTTCAGCCTCGGACTGGAGAAGAAGATCCAGTAGGCGAAGAAAGAAAACGTTATTTGTTTGTTTTAGTTCACATTACACAGTTCCCACCGGTTCCCACTTCACAGTTACAGTTCGGCGGTTTCCTCCCCTGAGTTAATGGAGAGAGGAGAAATCTTAAGTCGACGGCCATGGAAAAATTACTTTGCGCATTAGAGCTATTCGCTTCAGACTTCGACTTCCTGGTTCCCTCGTTTTCGCTACGATAGCCGAGGCAAAGTGAAAGCCTAATGGAGAGGAGGTCGCTTCCTAGGCCTCGAGTTCGAGTCACGGCGAAGAAACGAGGGCGAGAGTTGAGGACCTGGGATTCAGTGCTAAAGCTTCGAGAGAGTGAACTATGCAATTCCGTCAAGAAGCTTCAGCGGCGAGAAATCGGGGGATTGCGGAATATGGGTCGTGGGGCTTCCTCAAGTTCTCAAGAAAAATTCAGGAATTTTCAACTACAGGTTAGGTTTTCCATTCATTCAGTTGGTGGATTTGGTCATAATCCGATTCCATGTTTGGGGTTATTGAGTTCAGTTTCGTGAATTACAGAAGTTGTTATTGTCTGCCTGTTTAGGTCGAATTATTCGTTTTGCCGTTGCCTTATTTAGGGTTTTCAAATTTCCCCCGGGAAAACCCTAATGCGGGGATTTGTGTTCATCTTTGAACTGTCACCGGAGTTCTGGTTATTGCTAAAAAAGTGATCGATTCCTGTTGTTGGTTAGCCATAATTTCTATATTGGTAGTATAATTAAGGTTATATAGTTCTACGGCTCTGCCGATTGTCCTCTAATAGCCAGATGTTTGGACGGAAACCCTAGTCTCACTTTTTTTCAAACCGGGCGTTCAGTGTTTTTGCTTGAACTATTGACGAGCTGAAAAACTAGTACTACGATTAATGTTCTGTTGCTATGAAGGGAAAACATTTTTTCGTTTTGCATAAACAAGATTTCTTACTATTATTTATTTGTGAGGCAGTTCTCACCATTATGCGATATACTGGGTACAATCTTTCTCACTTGAACCAACAATCCATCAACACTGGTCCTAATCTGCCCTATTCAAGGCAATACTCATGGCAAGGCCAAAGTTGTGCATGCCTTTCCTCACTACTTCTCCTATGGTCATTTTTGGCCTACCCCTAGCTCTTTTAGATCTTTCTAGCTGGATCAGATCATTCCTTTTTACTGGTGCATCAAATGGCCTCAAAATGGCCATACCATCTCAAACAACTTTCCCGAAGCTTATTATGAATTGGAGCAACTCCCAAATCCGCTCTAATACTTTCATTCCTTACCTTATCATTTATAGTTTTTTCGTATATCCATCTTAACATTCTCATTTCCGCTACACATATCTTATCAATGTGCTGCTTTTTAACTGCCTAAAATTCTACCCCGTACATCGTAGTCGGGTGTATGACTATCCTATATAATTTCCCCTTACGTTTTACATTAACACGTTGGTTGCACAAAACTCCAAACTCGCCTCTCCACTTTGTCCATCCCACTTTAATTCTATGTGCCACATTATCTTCTATTCACCTTCTTTATTTATAATAGATCCAAACATTTCAAATATTCATTTTACGGTATCTCTCTTCCTTTAGTAGTCACCGCGTCATTATCCATCAATGAGTAACTAAAGTTAGACATCAAATACTCCGTCTTTGTTCTACTTATCTTAAAGCTTCTTGTTCCCAAGGTTGATCTCCGTCTCTTTAGTTTAGCGTTGAACCTTGTTTTTGTGTCATTCAATAAAACAATATCGTCTGCGGAAAGCATACACAAACACAAGCAGAACAAACTCACCTTGAATGCTTTTGTCAACTTAACCAGAACAAACACAAGCAGATAAGGGCTTAAAGCTGACCCTTGATAAAGCCATTAGTAATTGGAAAATGGCCACCGTGACCGCCTTTGGTTCTCACACTAGTCACCATGTTAGCATACATATCTTTTATTATATATTTATATCCACGTATTTACTCGACACCTTTCTCTTCTCTAAGATATGCCATATTAACTCTCTGGGTACTCTGTCGTAAGCCTTTCCTGGTCAATAAAGACCATATGGAGGTCTTTCTTCGTAGCTTTATAAGTTTTCATGATTCTCCTCAGTAGGTAAATAGCTTATGTTGATAATCTGCTTGGCATGAAACCAAATTGGTTATCTGAGATAGCGGATTCTCTTCTAGTGGACTTCATTAACCTTCTCCCAAAGCTTCAAATTGGCAATTATGAACATACTATATTTAAATGTGTATGACAATGTAAGATTAATGACAATATTACTAATTTACTAGTATAATTCAAGTAGATAAGGAAATGCTAGTAGAGGAAAGGGATATGTCAGCAGCCATAGCGACATCAATGCAGTGAACAAATAGCATAACACTAACCTAGATGGAATTTGGGAAATCTGATCGCTACTTGTAATAAGACAGATGACAAGGTAAAAATTTCCCAAGAAGGCAATAAAAATGAAATTTATTGGAACTAGATTGGAATAAGGATAACCCAAAAGCACATGAGGAGAAGAAGAATACCTTGAATGCTTGGGGAGAGACCGAGAGAATAAATTTTTCTCCTGTATATTGACTTACTTGCTTATAACATTAGGAATTGAATAAATAGCCCCCATACTAACATAAGATAGATTAGGGAGGTAAAAGGTAAAAATACAATACAAGACAATAACAAAGTACCAAAAATACCCTTATTACATGAACTCTTAACACTCCCCCTCAATCTGGAGAATAAATGTCATACATGCCCAGTTTGCTTAATAGGGTATTGAACTGCTGAGAGTTGATTCATTTGGTGAAGATATCAGACAACTGATTGCTTGTCTTCACAAAAGGAGTACAAATATTGCTAGAGTCAATTTTCTCTGTAATGTAATGCCGATCCACTTTAATGTGTTTTGTTTGGTCATGTTGCACAGGATCTTAAGCTATACTTATAGCAGCCTCGTTATCACAATAAAGGCCTGTATATCTCTCAGTATCAAACCGCAACTCTTGGACCAACCTTTTCAGCCATGACTTTAAATTTTTTACACTTGATCTAGCCACAACACGCTGTTTTTTGCTTCTCCATGTAACCAGGTTACCACTCACAAATGTGTAATATCTTAATGTAGACCTTCTATCAGAAATAGATCTTGCCTAATCAGCATCAATGTAGCCTTCAATCCTCAAATGGTCATGTTTGGTGTACCATAACTCTTTTCCTGGGATAGACTTTAAGTACCTGAAGATGCAATACACAACATCCAAGTGCCCTCTCTTGGGAGCATGCATGAATTAACTGACTACAATATCATCAATATAAACAATTAGAGTTGTGATGGTACCATTACCTTACTGGGCAAATAGAGTATGGTCATCCTAACTCTGGATGTATCCATTCTTCAAAGTAGCATGTCTAAACCTTTCAAACCAAGTCTTCGAGGATTGTTTGAGACCATATAGAGCTTTTTTGAGAAGACACACTTTCCCTTCAACTTAGGGAAACTTGAAGCCTGGTGGGATTTCCATATACACCTCACCTCCTCTTTCAAATTACCATGGAGGAATGCATTCTTTACATCCTAATACAATGACCAGTCTTCATTGGCTGCTAATGATAAAAGGAATCTTATCGAATTATGTTTAGCAACAAGAGAAAATGTTTTATGATAGCCAATTCTGTAAACCTGACATCCTTTGGCCACCAACCTAGCCTTATAGCTCTCAATAGTGCCATATGATCGATACTTGATTGAGTAGACACATCTGCATCCAATGGAAACTCTCCCCTTTGGAATATCAACAAGCTTCCAAGTAGAGTTCTTCTCAAGGGGCATCATTTTGTCACTTATAGCTTCCTTCCACTTTAGGTCAGACATGGCCTTAGTGACATTCTTGGGAATGATGGTTTGCGGAAAGAGAAACTAAGAAAGCAACACCTATAGGAGAGAGAGCATCATAGGAAACAAACTTGGTTGTGGGATTAGTACAAGCTCTTGTTCCCTTTCGTACAACGATGGAGAAGATCTAACTTAGTTTATAGAGGAGTATTACTCGACTCAGGAAGGTGGAGCTCAATATAAAAATCTGAAGAGGATTCTTGGTAGGTCTTCTTTTCCCTTCTTTTGTAAACAAAAAACTCATTGTTAACCTTCTCAATGCGTGGTTCCATTTCATTAACATCTCCTTCTGAATGGTCTAAAGCATCAACACCACCCACCTCTTTGTGTTTCTCAAATCAAGCAAAAAGGGAGGGATATGCAAGGGTTGAAAGAGGGGAATAATAACAACCTCTTCTTCACTTCCACTACCCTCCTGTTGAAGAGGTTGCAAATGAGGAGTAAAGAAAGATGAATTCAAAGAAGGTGACATCTTTGGAGAGAAGCTGCTTCCGGGAGGATGGATGGGCACTTATAGCCCTTGGTAGAAGGGACATAACCAAGGAAAATACATTTAATGGCCTTTGGATCAAGTTTAGTCCAAGCAGACTTGTTAACATGCACATAACACACTCCCAAACATTTTTAGGAGGAAGAGAGAAGGCTAGAGCACTGGCCCAGGGGGGATTTCTAAAGGAGATTCGAAGCCAAGGATACTAGAAAGCATACAATTCATCAAGAAGTCAACAATACGGAGAGAATCATACTAAATAGTCTTAGGGACATGCATACCAAACATTTGCTTCCTAGTGACTTCCAACAAATGGCAAAGTTTTTCCTAGCTTCCCCATTTTGTTGGGGTGTGTCAATACAAGCTAGCAGATGGACAATGTCATTATTGGTAAAAAAAAGTTTTGGAGCCCACTATACATATCAATTCTTTATTAGATAGAAAGATTTCAAGTCTAGTATTAAATTGAGTGCAAATCATTTGGTAGAAATTATTGAAAGCATTATAGACATCTCTTTTCTATTTGAACAGAAAAACCCACGTGGTGTAGGAGCAATCATAAACAAATGAGATAATATAACGATAAATAAATAAGTGGTGGAAGTAGGTCCCCAAACATCATATTGCACAATGAAAGGGAACAATAGACCGATTATCATGGTAAAGATAAGGAGAATGACAGTCTTTAGCTAACAAACGTGATTCTCATTGAAATACATGGGAGATAGAAATAGAAGAAAACAAGTGTGACAACTGTTTTTCCATAACACCAAAATATGGATGGCCTAAATGTTTATCCCAAATCATCGCAATATCACTAATGTTGTTGTCATTGTTCCCACACACATATAATTGAGCTATAGTTAAAAAGATGGTCTGGGTTTATGAAGATGGAGCCCTTTCTCTTCACACCCACTGCCAATAATCCTTCTCATCACCAAATCCTGAAATAGAGAATGGGAAGGAAAGAAGGTGGCAACAATTGAAGGATTTGGTTAAATGACTCATAGAGAGGAGGTTAGTGGCAAAATTTGGAACAACAATAACAACAACAACAACAACAACAACAACTCAGTTTTATCCCAACTAAATGGGGTCGGCTACATGGATCCAAGTTGAGGGGGAAAAAAAAAACTGGGACATCCCACTTACAAACATTCGGCAAACCGGATCTTTGCCCTCCAAGCAGCTTTGTTAGATGCCATGCTAGGGTGAAGACCTATCTTTTGCGTGTCTTTCCTTACCAACTCATTAATGGTTATTTTGGCCTCCCCTAGCCCTTTTAGCTCTATCCATGTTGAGATGGATGTGTGGCAAAACTCTGAGAGATAGAGTGAGGAATGACCGAGTTAGAATTGAATTGGAGTTGCTTCGATTTAGGATTTGGGAGTGCGACACATCATCTCTGCCATACTCAACTTATCTATATTACGCTTCTTGACTACTCAACATTCCGCACCATACATCATAGCTGATCTTATGACTGTCCTATAGAATTTTCTTTAAGCTTTAGAGGAATAAGTTGATCGCACAACACTCTAGATGCCCCTCTCCACTTCATCCATCATACTTTTATTTTGTGGGAAACATCATAGTCAATCTCACCTTCTTTGTTTAAGGTAGAGCCCAGATTTCTGAAAGTCACTTTGTGGGATCTTTCTCCCCTCAATTTGGCCCTTTTGCTATTATTCCTCAATCGACTAAGGTTACAAATCATATACTTCGTCTTTGTTCTACTTATCTTAAGACCTCTTGATTCCAAAGTAGGTCTCCATAACTCCAACTTATCATTAATCCTCGTGAATGTTTCACCCACCATAATAATATCATCAGCGAAAAGCATACACCACGGTATCTCTCCTTGAATATTACTGGTTAGATCGTCCATGATAAGCGTAAACACATAAGGGCTCAGTGCGGACCCTTGATGTAACTTGATAGTAATTGGGAACTCATCGCCTTGACCTCCCGCAGATCTCACAGTAGTCACCACATCTCCATGCATGTCTTTAATTATATCCATGTATTTGCTTGACACTCCTTTAATAATATTGTTAGGAATCTGCACTAATCGTGTGGCGTTAACAGCCAAATTGGGTAGAATGCTTGAGTGATCTAAAAGAACTACAAGTTATACCCCCATAGCAACTATGTGACCCTCATCAAGTTATACCCAATTACAACTATGACCCCCATCCAGCCGCCCCACTCTAAATAGGGTTGGTGGAAGGGGGAAAGTGCCCTAGTGCCCCTACGGCACACTTAAATATATATTCTAACATGTGGAGAATCTACTTTTTGCTCATGGGCTGGAGAAAAGATTCCATAGCAGTCATCACCATTGTCGTTACCGAGATCTACAATATCTCCATCTTTAGCTGATGTGGAGATATCATCACATCAGAGTTGTCACCTAATGCAACAATAAGGTGCTTCTTGAGAACTGAGCAAGACATGCTTGGATTTCTATTTTTCAGAGAGGCAAGCAGAGCTATAAGCTTAGAAGAATTTTCTTGAGATGGAGAGTCAATGTCCTGAGATGAGAACGAAAAATATACCCGTTTAAGAGTTACTGATTCACTGAATAGTGACTTAGATGTGATGTGTTAAATTTATCCCACCACTTCAGAAAAATTTTCCATTCAAGAATAGAGATGTAATCTCAGTTACCATCTTCTTCTGGGACTGAATAAGCCCATCCCATTATCCATGGAATTTCTTAGAGAATGAAGAATTGGACATGCAAGTCTCTTTCATCAAAACTGCTG
This sequence comes from Macadamia integrifolia, assembly GCF_013358625.1. Taxonomy (NCBI): domain Eukaryota; kingdom Viridiplantae; phylum Streptophyta; class Magnoliopsida; order Proteales; family Proteaceae; genus Macadamia; species Macadamia integrifolia. Next base: position 2,968,133 of record NC_056563.1, on the reverse strand, counting down.
TTATAAGCATTGAACTTTCTCATCGACTCTAAAACGAACGATATCCTGAACAGGGCCCCAGACAAAAAGCCAGTATTTAAACCAGTTTGGGAGGTCCTTTGAGGACTGCAGCCGAAATTTGGATAAACTAGCTGTGTGGGTCAGCAGAGTTCTGATATATTAGAACCTGATTCAAGCTTTGATATAATTAAAGTAATTGAATGAGCAGACTTTTAAGGCACCTTTTGATAACGTTTCTGCTGTTTCTGTGTCTAGAAACAGCAGAAACGGCTTTTCATGTTTCTGGAAGCAAAAACGGATTTTTTGGTGTTTGATAAACCTGTTTCTCGAAACGTTTTTTGCAGACATAATGCCACTAAAAAACCCAATAGTATCATTGGATGACCAAAAGGGAGAGAGGGTTCGGTTGCATCTTTTTAGGTTTAAATAGTTAAGAGATTTATCGGGCACAACAACCATTTTTACTCTCTCAAATTCGTTTCTAGAAACGACGAAACAAATCGGACTTGTTTCATCAAAGTCGTTTATAGAATTGTAAATAGGTATAAATTTTGATTTATGTTTCTAGAAACAGGTGAAACGGAATAACTTTATCAAACGCTTTTTAGACTGTTTCTTCGTTTCTGGGAACAAGAAAACGCAGAAACGGAACGTTGTCAAATGGTGCCTTAGTCTCGAATCTTGAAGTGTTCTAGGTTTTAGAGGATTGAAACCCCAATCTCTATAGGAGATAACATCAAGAATTTGCAATTTAGAAAGTGCAATGCCAGTTGTTCTTTCGATAATTATGGGTTTCAAACGGATCCTGTATCCATAAGAATTTTTTTTTGTTAAAATTCTCTAGTTTTGGGATTATTAGGATGGAATTGATCCTTCAGATAAGTTGGAGGCGATTTCATACGGTTTATTAACATGCTCTTCTTCAGCTGATATTAGGTTGAAAGTAGCAGATTTTGTGAATGGGGATCTTGGAGCTAGAGAAGATGGACTTTGACATCTAAGAGAAGGAGAGGATTGAAGAGATTTTGATTGGGAAGGAGATCTTATGAGAGAGCCAGAAACTCCTTTGAGGGGCTAGGAATTATGGCTTTCTTCTTTCTGTTCCTGCAAAAACTTATGAGTCAAAAATTCAGGCAGAGAATTGAATTCTCCTATTATAGATATAATCTCAAAGTCGGACAGACAAGATGGCTTGCCATCTAGCAAAGAGTTGTTGTGATCCTTAAATAAAGCATGACCAAATACTTGCCATCAGATGATAGGACATGGTTGGTAAGTTGCTGAGTGTAAACCAAGGAGCATTGTAAAAGGTTGACAGATTCTTGATAGAGTGGTAATTGGAAGTGGATGCTTTGAGTGGAAGATTTTGGAAAAGTTTTGGAGGACATATTCATGAGATCAATTTTAAAAGCATGTATAATCTTCTACATGGCGGTTCCTCATGAAGGTGATGAATATCCAGGATTTGGAGATGTATGGAAAATAAGGATATATGATTGTACAAGTGTATCCAATATATGGTTCTCACTTCTAGTGAATGGCTGTCATTGTGAGGTTCTAGCATAATGATTGAGGCTTGAAGCAAGTTTACCTACTATTGCCTAATTGACGCGGCTGACAATTTAGGGTAGCACATGATTTTTGGTAAAGAGTAATTTCCAAAAATATACATATAGAATATGCCGATACTGGTAGACGAACAATACTTCAGGTTCTCTGTGCATGAAGTGAGACATATTTTGTAGGATTTCAAGGTTTTCGGAAGAATGATTGCTTTACGGATCAACTTCAAGAACAGTACTTTGGGAAGATGCTCATACCGAGTGTGCTGTAGGAGAGTTGCCTTTAATTTTTTTGGGTTTCCCATTTGTTTGTGTGCGTGCTTCTTTCTGTGTGTGGGGCATTGTTTGTTAAAAATACTTGATGGATGGATATTTTATTCTCTCTCTCTCTCTCTCTTTTTATTTGGGGGCGGGGGTTAGGAGGAAAGTAGTTAGTACATCAGTTCTGTGTTTTCTTCGTCTACTTTGGGATGCAATGCCGCATTAGAGATCATCATGAGAACATTGGTTATCAACAAGTAGGTGTCTTCTCTAAGCTGTATCTTACAGTCTTAGAGATTTCAATTAATGATAGCATTTTTCAGATGAGTTATTTATTTTAGATAGGAGGCACCATTCTTGTAACTGAGTCTTCATGCGAAATTCCATCTTTGTAGTATGAAGACTAATTTCTTACTGATTTTCCAGAACTTCATGGGAAATAAGGATATCTGTAAACATTTTGTGTTTCATCACTTTCATGTTGTTAATCTTCTTCATTAAATTTATAGATTACATTCTTAAATCTTGTTGTTCACCCCATAAATATATCTTCCATGTCTGCTGGCTCAGGAGGAGTTTGATACATATGATCCAAAAGCTCATTTATTTCTGAGGCTACAATTCCTTAAAAAGAGATCCAAAATTATAGAGATTGTTGCGGCCAAGGATCTTATATTTGCTCTTGCTCAGTCAGGCCTCTGTGCTGCTTTCAATCGTTGTAAGTAGCCGGGTCCCTCTTGATTTCATAATCAGGTTCTGTTTGTTTCAATAGGATTACATTTTAGACATACCAGAGATCTGTTAAATATATAGTGAAAATATTTGGTCATTTTATTTGTACTATTTGATGGTGCAGTGTAGGATACCATTGATGAAGTCAAGGAGTATATATATATATATATATATTGTTTTTTTTAGCATTTAAATGATCTAACATTGTGCCCTGTAATATAAATGTAATTTTGTGGACTGATAATATAATTGTGTCCTTTAGAAAAAAATGACAATGATTTGAATAACTATTATGGTGCAACTAAATAATAAATGTAACTTTTATTCCTTGCCGACTTGGTTCTGGTGTCCAAAGAATTTGAAGATGTTAATGTCAAGTATCTTGCTTAACACTGGTTGTTATTGCTTCATGACTGACTATGTATGAACAATTGAATATGCATTTTTTATTTTTTTTAATGTTAATCTCTATATGATGTACATGATTGCCTTAACTGACTATGCTACGAACAATTGAATATAAAGAGTCTTTTGTGGATTTAAACCAACATCTTCTTAAATTATAGTTGAAACTTGAAACTTGAAACTTGAAACATACTCGTGTTCCAAGCACTCTACAATTTGAGCTAAAGACCCATTAAAATAGAGGTTGGAATTTACAAGTAACCACCTTGCTTTAAGAGATACCAAGCGCATGAGATGGTCTCTCCAGATCTTGATAGGTCACTTGATGGACAGACCAAATATTGTAGTGGTAGAAATGGCAAAAAAGGCATCCCACCTATACCTTACTCTTTTAAGACGACAAATACAGCCAATTGGACCTTTCCAATCTGTAGAGCTATGAGCATAAAACATGAAAGAATACATAACAAAATCAATCTCAAGGTCTTCACATCTCCTTCTAGCATGTTGTCCTTTGAGAGTTTGAAATTTCATACCATCTAGCAGCCAAGGGTTCCTTTTGAATTCTTTTAAGATGGAGGGATATATATATATATATATATATTAAAAGTCCATTCAGTCAGAGTTAAAATCAGATAGGTCTATAATGTATTGGTCCATCTCAAATGTTCATGTTGTTTATAATAGTAGCTGAGGAAGTTTAGCTAGGCAATGAGGAGATTATTCCTAATTTCTAGATCCACATAATAGATCTTGAGATTGAAATGGATGAGGTACTCGTGACTTTGCAATTGCCCTCGTCTTAAGGAAATAAAACAGATTCTATCATTCTAAAATCCACGTAAATGTTCGAAGGAACATGCAACGAATTAGCGTATCCTAATTAAACCCCCCCACCCAAAAGAAAAAGAAAAAAAAAAAAATTAGCATATATCAAGTGCTAATGAGATAAAGTATGTAGTCCCTTCCTCCCCGTAAAGGGTAGAGTCTGACTGATACATTGGGCAACACAAAAATTTCCAATTGATTAACACAAAAATTTCCAATTACAAAACTAATATGCTATAATTGTGTAGTATGAATGCACATAAGCTTCATAATTCATAAATATAAATAAGAATCAAATACATGATCTCAGTGACGGAGAATCCTTGGAAATGCCATGCCTATTGATAATTTGAAATTTAAATGTGCCACCAACATCAAAGAATACAGTACCAAATTCAATATCAAGATCCTCAGGTCTCCTTCTAGAATGTTGTTCCTTTATGAGTTTCAAATTTCACACCGTCAAGCAGCCAGATCCCTTATTCATTATGGTGGAGGGATACATTTAGTGAAAGAGAGAGAGGATATATCTTATTTTAAGTTTGAAAAAAAATTAGAGGGATATTATTGATTAGGAAACTAAACGAAATTGGGAAAGCAATTGAGGAGAGAATATTTTACGAAAAATAAAATTGGGGAGGATACAGATTTTCTTTTTTTAGTGTAAATATAGAATAATATAGATTGTGGCTAGATAGAAGGAAAAAGGAACGTGAGAGAGTGGAGGGCGTGAGAGTTTGAGATGATAATTTTTTTTTTTTTTTTTCGGGAAGAAAGGGCCGTGAGCGATTAATTCTTATTTTTTTGGGTAGAATGAGACGTGAGAATTGGGGAGAGAGTGGAGGGTGTGAGTTTAGTAAAGAAACTAATTGGTTTCTAAATATTAGAGAGAGTAGAGAAAAAAGGGAAGAGAGAGTGGAGGACATGAGACTTTAATAAAGAAACTAATTTTTTAAATGAATAATGAAACTAATATTTAATTATAAAAAGAACAAAGGGTACCAAAAAATAGAAAAAATAAGAAAGACGAAGAAAAGTGATAATCAAGAAGTTACAGTATTTAAACAAACAAGAAGGGTAAAATAGTCCAAGAATATATATATATATATATATTATTCAAAAGAAAAGTATATAATAAATTTTATATTGTACAGTAGTTCTAGTTCTATTTTATAATTATTAGTATAATGATTTAAGTTTAGATATGAAATTTAACGCATGGCCAGCCCAGACAATGCATATCTATCGAAAATTGGACTACCAAATTGTTGTTCCATGTGGCACCACTTAATGCAATCTGAAAATCTGAAAACCCAGATTATAGATCTCGGGTGCAAGAAGGCCCAGTGGTCAAATCTGATGAGATGAGATAAAGGAAGCAACTATGTTGTTAAGAGAAGAAATCATATCGATAGATAGGGAGGGAAAAGATATGAGATTGATCTTCCTGGGAGGAAGAAGAGAGGAGATGAGAACAGAAGAGAAGAAATAAGGTTTGGGGTATCAATCCTGTTGGCCAAGTTCAAAAACACCAAAACTCCTAAGAAGAAATCATATCCTTTACTCATATCATCTTTGATCGATGGGGTGTGTATTACATGTTGGGGTTGGGTTGGGTGTGCTTGTATTCTGCGGGTCCACATTATTATTATTGGGCTTGGATTTGTAACTGGGTTGGGTTTTTGGGTCCATTACATGTACGGGGGTAGAATTGTAAGTGTGTGGGACAGAGTTTTTGGCTCCTCTATAGAGTATAGATTGTCTCTGTGGGGAAAACCTAAACACAGGTAAAGGGAGATTACATTGTGAGGTGGAGAGTGGTGTAGAGAGGTTTTTCAGGTTTATTTGAAAGGCTATGGTTTCTTGGGTGGATATAGGCATTTGTGTTGAACCATGTTAAATTACTTGTGTTGCGTGCGATTTTTTTCTTGGTTTCTTCTCCATGGTTGCGCATTTGTCCCCCAACAATTGGTACGAGAGCGAGGTTTGGAAAAATTTTGTAGAGATCTAAGGAAAGGGCTGTGGGAAAGGAGAGCGGAAGAAGGGAGAAACATTGTATAGTTTCTAAGTTACGATATCCAAGATATGATTCCAAAGTCTGATTACAAATACGTGAAGGAAAAGGGAAGAGAGTTGGTTTGAATGGTATGACGAAGAAAAAAAAAGGGTGTTATATGAAGAAGGAATTAAAGTATGACTTTGCTTTTTTTTTTTTTTCCTTAGTTTGTCTAAAAGAATAAAGTGGGTGCACGATGGGTGTGTTGTGTGAAGAAAGTTTGAAAAACAAAAAGTAAATGTGTTGTGCATACGAGATGAAAGAAAGGTGGTTTTCTGAGCCAATTCTATACGGGTTTGGGTTCTGAACGGAAATTTTGATTTCATATGGGTGTGGTAAGGAGGTTAGGTGTTCCTATATTTTTTTTCATTGTTTCATAATCAGTGGAAGGGACAGATCAGCCAGATTCTGCTCTGTTGCTGTAGATTGTATTGGTTTGTGCAAAGATCAACAATGATCAGATTCGTTGAGGTTGATGGTGGCATGGAGGGCGAAGATCAAATTAATCAGATGATGAAGGATTCAAGCTTCTCATAGAAACCTTCAATGGCCATAATGACTTCACTCTGTGAGAACAATGGACGAAGAATATTCTTACGGGGAAGGGGACAATCAAGGTTCCCAGGAAGAAATCAGAAAAGCTGGAGTAGGAAGATGAGTGGCAAGAGTAGAGGGATCTAGCGAATACTCGATCCAATTGTATCTTACAGATAACAGTCTTCCTGAAGTCATTGGGTTGACGGATTCAGAAGACTGGGCAAAGCTAGAGAGGAGGTACGAGTCCAGGTCGTTGACAAATCGGCCGTTTTTGAAGAAACTATTATATGATCTTCAGTTGTCAGAGGGAGCGAAATTTAAGGTGCACTTGAATGAGTTCAACACTACTGTTTGGTAAGGATACTCTTAAACTTGACAAGGTTATTGCTGCTTTGTTGATGAATGAGACATGAAGGAAAAATTGCGGTGATAGGGCGTTAGAGGAGGGTAGTGCCTTGGTTGCAGGTGGTGGTCAGGGTAGAGACAGATAAAATGAGAGACTAGAGGAGTTCGGCAAGTACAAGGGCCGCTCCAAGTCGAAGGGTTGCAAAGTAACTTGCTATTATTGCAAGGAGGAAGGTCATATAAAGGGGAATTGTTTGAATCGTAAGTTGGATAAAAAGGAGATAGAGGACAAGGAGGAGGAAGGTAATCCATCAATTGCTGGTATTTTGGAAGGGTCCTGAAGTGATGATGGAGATGTTTATTTCACTGCTTCATTAGGTATGGAATTCAGATTGGCTTTTTCGATGAGATTGAATACAAGTGGAATAATCAAATACATGTTTGGCAATGATGGAGGTAGTCCCAAATTTTGAAATTTGATCATGGCATCTGTCCAATATTCTTGATTAGTCAAATAGACATCCAAGTGGTTCAAATGTTCAATAGATTGCTGCCTTGGGGAGGGGGAAAAAAAATTTGTGGTGCAGTAGAGCTAAAAGGATTTTTGATGCATAATCATACATGTCTATTTTTTTCCTTAAATTTTTTTAAGCATCTAAATGATTTATGTAAGTTATATTTTCAACCCAAAAAAAAAAAAAAAGATCAAAATTCAGGGTAACCTACCTGTGCTTGCCTGTTCCTTTATCTAATATATCATAGTGAGGAGAAAGTTTCAGGGGGAGCGAATGCATGACTAATGTCCCAGAGCAAAGTCTAGTTTCAGTCTCTCCTGATGTGGCTTCGTATATGATCTCTCTCTTAATTATTGTGATTGTACAATTCCTTGCTTAGTTAGGTGTGTTGTACTGACTTCTTTGCGTGTGGTGTTCTGGTCTGACAGCAACCAATAAACGTCTATGCTTCCTGAATATTAGCCCTGATGAGGTGATCAGAAGTCTTTTCTACAACAAGAATAACGAGTCGCTCATTACGGTGTCAGTATATGCTTCAGACCACTTTAGCTCATTGAAGTGCAGAACTACTCCTATTGAGTAAGAAATTCATGTTTATGTTTTGTGCTTGTTTTACTCTCATGCTTTTGACTCGAGTTAAGATGGAAAGAAACCATTGCATTACCCTACAGGTGAATCTGTAACCTGAGTATTTGAGATAATGTTTGTCTATGATCAGAATATGTAAAAATGGTCTAGATGCTGGATTCCCTGCTGTTTGATTGGTCCCAGTACTCCACCTGGAAGTTCTCATTGGTGAACAATGCATAGAGACCACGCAATAATAGGATTTCTCTGGGAAACTGGATCACAATCCTAATGTGTAGCGGATCAATTAGTTGTGTTTATACAATCTCTATGATTTTTTGACTAGATGACCTCTGATATGGGAACCCTTAAAAGGGTGGCACTGAGCCCTTTTGTACAGAGATGCGTAGGATGGTAGTCAAGTGGTCAGTACGGTCTGATTTCTAGAAGCTTATGACAAGTTTATTTTTTTTTTAAGGGAAATGTAAATGAAATATGATGCTCAGTAGCTTTAAGACATAATTGGTGGCACAGCGATTTATGGGTTGCATCAGCTATGTCAGTTGGGCTTGCATCACCTATGTCAGTGTATGGGGTTCAAGTCTTGTAGCTTACATGAGCTATTTCTAATATTTTTTTTTTTTTTTTTTGATATAATTCACACCATGGTCTGATGGTTGGACCGTCTGGTTCAATCAATTTGGATGATCCAATAATTAGGAGCAGACAATTCTTTGACTTTTCAGTGGTTTTTTGAGTAGCTTCTGGTCAACACGTTGAAATGGACTGTCCCTGGAGAGAGGTTGATGGTCCGATGTTCTGATCGTCTTCCAACTCTGGTCGAGTTGTCCATGAGAACACTGCTATAATTGTAATATGGCAGCAGTAAGTGGTATCGTAGAGAGTTTATACTTGACCCAGCAGTTTGGAATGAGAATCTCGTTTCCCTGCATTGTTAAACCAAATTTTAGTATCTTGATGGAACTTGTTAAGACTACTCAAAATCTGATGCACTTTATGGAAAGCCTTAGCCACAACCCTGTTAAGTACCCTGCTTGGCTGGTCATAAATCTTGCAGAGTTAGGAGGCAGCGCAAAGTACCTGCCCCACTTTAGGGTTTATGCTTTTCTCCCCCCACCCCCACCCCCACCCCCACCCTCTCTAGCATTTGTATGTATAGCACTGACATTGGTTAAAATTGTCACAGATATATTAGGAGGAATCAACTGGACGCTGGAATCCCACTCTTTGAATCAGAGTCACTGAAATGGCCTGGTTTTGTTGAATTTGATGATGTTAATGGAAAAGTTCTGACTTATTCAGCCCAGGATGGGTAAGAGATTCTTTTGAAAGTGCTCTTAGTTATTGCAGTCCAGTCACTTATGTGGCATTGAGGTTCCTTTGTCAATGTGTACTAGTTTAGAATTTGCACATATAAATGGTGATTAGAGTGTTGTGCTACGAAAGCTTCCCTTAATATCTATCAAATTTGATCTGACATTCTTGCTTGGTGCAAACTTGTGTAGCATATACAAGGTGTTTGATCTGAAGAACTACAACTTCTTGTACGCAATATCTGATAAAAACATTCAGGAGATCAAAATCAGGTTTGCACTTGTATCTTCTGTATCTTTATTTTACATTGTGATGTTCTTCCAACGAAACAAAAAGGAGCCATGTCTCTATGACTGTAGGTGGAAACAGCCAGTTTGCCTGTTGGGCAGGGTCTTTGCAGGGGACTGGAGGCCTGACAGGCCATGCCAGGCTGAGAAATTCCTGTCTCAGTCAAAACTTTGGCTGTGCCTCATGTCATCCTGGTCCGCCAGGTTCTGATTATAGATACTGCTGGCATATATGGTAAGAAAAGTGTGATAGCTGAGATGGTCATCCAAAAGGCTCCCCACATGTTGCAATTTTCAGCCTGATTTTCCTGCCTTGTGGCCAAAGGAAGTCTGAGTTGTATTTTTCTGGTGTATACCGATCTTTTTTTGATAATTTATCTTCAGAAATCCTAAAATATTGTGGTTGTACCTCTTTTCGCTGTGTATGAAATGCCCTTTTTTCCCTGAATCATGGCAAGGGATTATTGGGATTGACCATGTGAAGTATCTGAAGAGGTTCAGGTGGATGGAGTTTCACACTCAATAGATGTAATAAGTCCAAAATATACTTACGGGTATCGAATGGAGCATAGTTTGTGTCTGAAATATCTTGTCCGCAGGTTATATTTGGAGGGTTGAGCCAGAAAAAAAAAAAAAAAAAAAAAACCAAGGTGGTAGTGGAGTTGGCAAGGGACCTTCGCTACTCAGAGCTCCTCTTACTTTCTTGGGGCACTTACACGGGGGTGTTTAGTGCTCTTCACTGCTTTCAGTCATTCAGTGACAGTTGAATGGCTCTCATTCAACCCCGATATGATCTGGTCCATATGGTTGTGGGGTCAGCAAGGGCCCGCGGAACTAGTCAAGTCAAAGGCTTGGATACCTGTCGTCAGCCA